>NC_068365.1:6633708-6743774 GCF_020536995.1 Dreissena polymorpha | reverse complement strand
CTGCCAAAAATATGAAATTTTGTATTCTATTGAACCTCTAAATGAGAGCTGGCAAGCATATTGACCATCTGCTTCTGCAGTTTAAAGGCACCCATTACTTAAATGCTAGGATATATCATTGGCCTCTGGCAAATAATTGGGCTCCGAGCGACAAGCGCGTTTCAAGATTTCACTTTTATTGGTGCTAAACAACAAGTTATGGAAGCTTATTGATTTCTTCTCTTCAAGTATCTTTGATCTCTCATTTGTACTATTTGTTTATTTTCTTGGATGAAATTGGATTTTCTTTGCTTTGAAATTGACATTTTGGGGTGGGTGATTTTTAAAAAAAAACCACAAAATTGACATTATCAAAATTGCTTAGAGTGAAAATATCTAACAAAGTCATTCTTTCCACCACCCCGCATAAGCCCCACGTGCATGTCCATTTGGTTTGTTTTGGGTATTTTGTTGCAGATATTGAACTTAGCACATTTAAATCTTAAAGGGACATTTAAGCTTTAACAGGCCTAAAATCGCCTTCTTTGGACCGAAAACACCCGCGTGTGAAATATGAAAAAAAATGGCCAAATGGACAGATAATCCAGCCAAACTTATTATGTGTGTGCAATATGAATAGGAAGATAAGAATATGCAAGAAAAACACATTTTAATCAGAAGATATTTTTCCTTTAGGTTACAATATACTAAATCTTTTTGGAGTGCAATGCTATACTCTCTAAAAACATGAACATCATTTATTTGAAGACACGGTTCTCTGTAGGGTCACTTGCCATGACTTTATTTGAGTATATTTCTGTGTGCATGTGGCAGGGAAAACATTGTTGTTTACTAGAAATTCACTCTTTTATCTGAAGATTGGAGACTACATAAGACTTTGACAGATGGCGGGAAACCCTCATGAACTGGATAGAAGCCGGTAAATAGATGGCCGTAAAACAGTGACTTTTGATTCGTGACGAGTTCTTTCTTACATATCGCGTGACCTATCTTTTTTATTGCTTAAATCAATTCGGCTTGGAATGCTCTTCGAGAAAAGGTATGGTTATGAGGGTCTCTATGCGCAAAAGTTTGACTTTATTTTTCGTTAAAGTTATTGCTTTTACATTGAATTTGTGTAGGAAATCTTTTACTATATTGTAACCTAAACTAGCTTTATGTGAAAAATGTCATATCATCTGCAAGTGCAAAATATGACTGGGAAAGCTGATTTTTGGTCATTTCTTAGCAAAAGAGAAGAAAATTAGTGCATTAAATGCATGAATTCAGATTATTTGACCTGGAATAGTTGTTTTTCAAATTGACCCCCCCACCCTTGTATAGCCGAATAAGGGCTAAATTGCTTTCCGACTTAAATTCAAAGGCATTTTGGTTGACCGTGTAGCGTTATTGTGCTACAAGGAGTCAGAATTCAACGCCAAGGACTCCGCAATCCAGTAACGCAACAATAGCTTGTGCGTAAAGCATGAACATTCAAACGGAGCCCCATTTCACCTACATGGAATGGCGGACATTTTTACAGTTTTGACAGTGCAACAGATGCTGAACTAAGCCAGCTTTCATATTTAGTACAATCATGCATATTTCAAGCTTTATCACCTCATATTATTCATAGAAATACACTTAAAATACATAAATGCATGTTTTTTTCTTCATTTTATATCTATTTCTATTGGGTATTTTGACTTTTTCAGGTAGAGTTATGTCTGCGACTAAGCCGAGGGCCACTGGATAAGGGTTGTTGATGGTAAAACAGGTAATAATACTAATTTATTATCATGTACACAGGCAAATAAGCATATTTATGATGCTTAAGGTGTGAAATACTGTCCTAATCAGTTTTGTGGTCACTCAAACTCTTGCTGTCGTGCAATTCCCATGCAGTTTGTATCGATTATTCCGCGTCCTGACACGTAAGCTCGTGCTCTGTTGGCAGCAGAAGTTGGCACTCAACATGTTTATCCTTGTTCCTGAGCATGTATGCAGCACAGCTGAGTTGATTTGCTACTTGTTACCCTACAATTAGCTTGTGTTTGGTACTGTTTTCTCACAATATGCTTACAGTCATGGTTCCGGCTTGAGAAGATGTCGCGTCCAACTTAAACATAGGATTGTTGTAGCGAGTGTCCCCTTCATCGTTTACATTAGAGGGATCTTTTTGACAAAATTTGGCACTTTCAGCAACCAGTTTTGTTTTTTATTTGGTAAATGCTTCTCTCATTCAGTGATTTAAGAGCAGTATTGACTTTATTTGCTTGTCTTTGCATACAGAGGTGACATGGATCAATGATGTTTGTTGTGTTGAGAATTCTGCGGGAAGCTGTGTCCCCAAAAGAAGTACTAGAAACCCCTTTCAGGCAGCCTGCATTGATCTGAGCTGCCTTTCTGCCCCTGTTACTACATGGAACCTCATTTCTAAGCTTAAAATGCTTGCCTACATATATGTATCTTGTTCATTTTAACCTTTCCGTCCATTCTATACCCCCAAAATGAGCATTTTTTCTTTCGCTTGGTTATGAATCCCCATTTTTTACCCAGATTGCCACCATAAAAATAGTCAAAAGTACTTATTTTGTGCCAAAAATATGAAATGTTGTATTCTATTGAACCTCTAAATGAGAGCTGGCAATGCATATTGACCATCTGCTGCAGTTTAAAGGCACCCATGACATTAAATGCTAGGATATATCATTGGCCTCTGGCAAATAAATGGGCTCCGAGCGACAAGGCGCGTTTCAAGATTTCACACTTTTATTGGTGCTAAACAACAAGTTATTGGAAGCTTATTGATTTCTTCTCTTCAAAGTATCTTTGATCTCTCATTTGTACTAATTTGTTTATTTTCTTGGATGAAATTGGATTTTCTTTGCTTTGAAATTGACATTTTTGGGGTGATTTTAAAAAAAAACCCACAAAATTGACATTATCAAAATTGCTTAGAGTGAAAATATCTAACAAAGTCATTCTTTCACCACCCCGCATAAGCCCCACGTGCATGTCCATTTGGTTTGTTTTGGTATTTTGTTGCAGATATTGAACTTAGCACATTTAAATCTTAAAGGGACATTTAAGCTTTAACAGGCCTAAAATCGCCTTCTTTGGACCGAAAACACCCGCGTGTGGAAATATGAAAAAAAATGGCCAAATGGACAGATAATCCAGCCAAACTTATTATGTGTGTGCAATATGAATAGGAAGATAAGAATATGCAAGAAAAACACATTTTAATCAGAAGATATTTTTCCTTTAGGTTACAATATACTAAATCTTTTTGGAGTGCAATGCTATACTCTCTAAAAACATGAACATCATTTATTTGAAGACACGGTTCTCTGTAGGGTCACTTGCCATGACTTCATTTGAGTATATTTCTGTGTGCATGTGGCAGGGAAAACATTGTTGTTTACTAGAAATTCACTCTTTTATCTGAAGATTGGAGACTACATAAGACTTTGACAGATGGCGGGAAACCCTCATGAACTGGATAGAAACCGGTAAATAGATGGCCGTAAAACAGTGACTTTTGATTCGTGACGAGTTCTTTCTTACATATCGCGTGACCTATCTTTTTTATTGCTTAAATCAATTCGGCTTGGAATGCTCTTCGAGAAAAGGTATGGTTATGAGGGTCTCTATGCGCAAAAGTTTGACTTTATTTTTCGTTAAAGTTATTGCTTTTACATTGAATTTGTGTAGGAAATCTTTTACTATATTGTAACCTAAACTAGCTTTATGTGAAAAATGTCATATCATCTGCAAGTGCAAAATATGACTGGGAAAGCTGATTTTTGGTCATTTCTTAGCAAAAGAGAAGAAAATTAGTGCATTAAATGCATGAATTCAGATTATTTGACCTGGAATAGTTGTTTTTCAAATTGACCCCCCACCCTTGTATAGCCGAATAAGGGCTAAATTGCTTTCCGACTTAAATTCAAAGGCATTTTGGTTGACCGTGTAGCGTTATTGTGCTACAAGGAGTCAGAATTCAACGCCAAGGACTCCGCAATCCAGTAACGCAACAATAGCTTGTGCGTAAAGCATGAACATTCAAACGGAGCCCCATTTCACCTACATGGAATGGCGGACATTTTTACAGTTTTGACAGTGCAACAGATGCTGAACTAAGCCAGCTTTCATATTTAGTACAATCATGCATATTTCAAGCTTTATCACCTCATATTATTCATAGAAATACACTTAAAATACATAAATGCATGTTTTTTTCTTCATTTTATATCTATTTCTATTGGGTATTTTGACTTTTTCAGGTAGAGTTATGTCTGCGACTAAGCCGAGGGCCACTGGATAAGGGTTGTTGATGGTAAAACAGGTAATAATACTAATTTATTATCATGTACACAGGCAAATAAGCATATTTATGATGCTTAAGGTGTGAAATACTGTCCTAATCAGTTTTGTGGTCACTCAAACTCTTGCTGTCGTGCAATTCCCATGCAGTTTGTATCGATTATTCCGCGTCCTGACACGTAAGCTCGTGCTCTGTTGGCAGCAGAAGTTGGCACTCAACATGTTTATCCTTGTTCCTGAGCATGTATGCAGCACAGCTGAGTTGATTTGCTACTTGTTACCCTACAATTAGCTTGTGTTTGGTACTGTTTTCTCACAATATGCTTACAGTCATGGTTCCGGCTTGAGAAGATGTCGCGTCCAACTTAAACATAGGATTGTTGTAGCGAGTGTCCCCTTCATCGTTTACATTAGAGGGATCTTTTTGACAAAATTTGGCACTTTCAGCAACCAGTTTTGTTTTTTATTTGGTAAATGCTTCTCTCATTCAGTGATTTAAGAGCAGTATTGACTTTATTTGCTTGTCTTTGCATACAGAGGTGACATGGATCAATGATGTTTGTTGTGTTGAGAATTCTGCGGGAAGCTGTGTCCCCAAAAGAAGTACTAGAAACCCCTTTCAGGCAGCCTGCATTGATCTGAGCTGCCTTTCTGCCCCTGTTACTACATGGAACCTCATTTCTAAGCTTAAAATGCTTGCCTACATATATGTATCTTGTTCATTTTAACCTTTCCGTCCATTCTATACCCCCAAAATGAGCATTTTTTCTTTCGCTTGGTTATGAATCCCCATTTTTTACCCAGATTGCCACCATAAAAATAGTCAAAAGTACTTATTTTGTGCCAAAAATATGAAATGTTGTATTCTATTGAACCTCTAAATGAGAGCTGGCAATGCATATTGACCATCTGCTGCAGTTTAAAGGCACCCATGACATTAAATGCTAGGATATATCATTGGCCTCTGGCAAATAAATGGGCTCCGAGCGACAAGGCGCGTTTCAAGATTTCACACTTTTATTGGTGCTAAACAACAAGTTATTGGAAGCTTATTGATTTCTTCTCTTCAAAGTATCTTTGATCTCTCATTTGTACTAATTTGTTTATTTTCTTGGATGAAATTGGATTTTCTTTGCTTTGAAATTGACATTTTTGGGGTGATTTTAAAAAAAAACCCACAAAATTGACATTATCAAAATTGCTTAGAGTGAAAATATCTAACAAAGTCATTCTTTCACCACCCCGCATAAGCCCCACGTGCATGTCCATTTGGTTTGTTTTGGTATTTTGTTGCAGATATTGAACTTAGCACATTTAAATCTTAAAGGGACATTTAAGCTTTAACAGGCCTAAAATCGCCTTCTTTGGACCGAAAACACCCGCGTGTGGAAATATGAAAAAAAATGGCCAAATGGACAGATAATCCAGCCAAACTTATTATGTGTGTGCAATATGAATAGGAAGATAAGAATATGCAAGAAAAACACATTTTAATCAGAAGATATTTTTCCTTTAGGTTACAATATACTAAATCTTTTTGGAGTGCAATGCTATACTCTCTAAAAACATGAACATCATTTATTTGAAGACACGGTTCTCTGTAGGGTCACTTGCCATGACTTCATTTGAGTATATTTCTGTGTGCATGTGGCAGGGAAAACATTGTTGTTTACTAGAAATTCACTCTTTTATCTGAAGATTGGAGACTACATAAGACTTTGACAGATGGCGGGAAACCCTCATGAACTGGATAGAAACCGGTAAATAGATGGCCGTAAAACAGTGACTTTTGATTCGTGACGAGTTCTTTCTTACATATCGCGTGACCTATCTTTTTTATTGCTTAAATCAATTCGGCTTGGAATGCTCTTCGAGAAAAGGTATGGTTATGAGGGTCTCTATGCGCAAAAGTTTGACTTTATTTTTCGTTAAAGTTATTGCTTTTACATTGAATTTGTGTAGGAAATCTTTTACTATATTGTAACCTAAACTAGCTTTATGTGAAAAATGTCATATCATCTGCAAGTGCAAAATATGACTGGGAAAGCTGATTTTTGGTCATTTCTTAGCAAAAGAGAAGAAAATTAGTGCATTAAATGCATGAATTCAGATTATTTGACCTGGAATAGTTGTTTTTCAAATTGACCCCCCACCCTTGTATAGCCGAATAAGGGCTAAATTGCTTTCCGACTTAAATTCAAAGGCATTTTGGTTGACCGTGTAGCGTTATTGTGCTACAAGGAGTCAGAATTCAACGCCAAGGACTCCGCAATCCAGTAACGCAACAATAGCTTGTGCGTAAAGCATGAACATTCAAACGGAGCCCCATTTCACCTACATGGAATGGCGGACATTTTTACAGTTTTGACAGTGCAACAGATGCTGAACTAAGCCAGCTTTCATATTTAGTACAATCATGCATATTTCAAGCTTTATCACCTCATATTATTCATAGAAATACACTTAAAATACATAAATGCATGTTTTTTTCTTCATTTTATATCTATTTCTATTGGGTATTTTGACTTTTTCAGGTAGAGTTATGTCTGCGACTAAGCCGAGGGCCACTGGATAAGGGTTGTTGATGGTAAAACAGGTAATAATACTAATTTATTATCATGTACACAGGCAAATAAGCATATTTATGATGCTTAAGGTGTGAAATACTGTCCTAATCAGTTTTGTGGTCACTCAAACTCTTGCTGTCGTGCAATTCCCATGCAGTTTGTATCGATTATTCCGCGTCCTGACACGTAAGCTCGTGCTCTGTTGGCAGCAGAAGTTGGCACTCAACATGTTTATCCTTGTTCCTGAGCATGTATGCAGCACAGCTGAGTTGATTTGCTACTTGTTACCCTACAATTAGCTTGTGTTTGGTACTGTTTTCTCACAATATGCTTACAGTCATGGTTCCGGCTTGAGAAGATGTCGCGTCCAACTTAAACATAGGATTGTTGTAGCGAGTGTCCCCTTCATCGTTTACATTAGAGGGATCTTTTTGACAAAATTTGGCACTTTCAGCAACCAGTTTTGTTTTTTATTTGGTAAATGCTTCTCTCATTCAGTGATTTAAGAGCAGTATTGACTTTATTTGCTTGTCTTTGCATACAGAGGTGACATGGATCAATGATGTTTGTTGTGTTGAGAATTCTGCGGGAAGCTGTGTCCCCAAAAGAAGTACTAGAAACCCCTTTCAGGCAGCCTGCATTGATCTGAGCTGCCTTTCTGCCCCTGTTACTACATGGAACCTCATTTCTAAGCTTAAAATGCTTGCCTACATATATGTATCTTGTTCATTTTAACCTTTCCGTCCATTCTATACCCCCAAAATGAGCATTTTTTCTTTCGCTTGGTTATGAATCCCCATTTTTTACCCAGATTGCCACCATAAAAATAGTCAAAAGTACTTATTTTGTGCCAAAAATATGAAATGTTGTATTCTATTGAACCTCTAAATGAGAGCTGGCAATGCATATTGACCATCTGCTGCAGTTTAAAGGCACCCATGACATTAAATGCTAGGATATATCATTGGCCTCTGGCAAATAAATGGGCTCCGAGCGACAAGGCGCGTTTCAAGATTTCACACTTTTATTGGTGCTAAACAACAAGTTATTGGAAGCTTATTGATTTCTTCTCTTCAAAGTATCTTTGATCTCTCATTTGTACTAATTTGTTTATTTTCTTGGATGAAATTGGATTTTCTTTGCTTTGAAATTGACATTTTTGGGGTGATTTTAAAAAAAAAACCCACAAAATTGACATTATCAAAATTGCTTAGAGTGAAAATATCTAACAAAGTCATTCTTTCACCACCCCGCATAAGCCCCACGTGCATGTCCATTTGGTTTGTTTTGGTATTTTGTTGCAGATATTGAACTTAGCACATTTAAATCTTAAAGGGACATTTAAGCTTTAACAGGCCTAAAATCGCCTTCTTTGGACCGAAAACACCCGCGTGTGGAAATATGAAAAAAAATGGCCAAATGGACAGATAATCCAGCCAAACTTATTATGTGTGTGCAATATGAATAGGAAGATAAGAATATGCAAGAAAAACACATTTTAATCAGAAGATATTTTTCCTTTAGGTTACAATATACTAAATCTTTTTGGAGTGCAATGCTATACTCTCTAAAAACATGAACATCATTTATTTGAAGACACGGTTCTCTGTAGGGTCACTTGCCATGACTTCATTTGAGTATATTTCTGTGTGCATGTGGCAGGGAAAACATTGTTGTTTACTAGAAATTCACTCTTTTATCTGAAGATTGGAGACTACATAAGACTTTGACAGATGGCGGGAAACCCTCATGAACTGGATAGAAACCGGTAAATAGATGGCCGTAAAACAGTGACTTTTGATTCGTGACGAGTTCTTTCTTACATATCGCGTGACCTATCTTTTTTATTGCTTAAATCAATTCGGCTTGGAATGCTCTTCGAGAAAAGGTATGGTTATGAGGGTCTCTATGCGCAAAAGTTTGACTTTATTTTTCGTTAAAGTTATTGCTTTTACATTGAATTTGTGTAGGAAATCTTTTACTATATTGTAACCTAAACTAGCTTTATGTGAAAAATGTCATATCATCTGCAAGTGCAAAATATGACTGGGAAAGCTGATTTTTGGTCATTTCTTAGCAAAAGAGAAGAAAATTAGTGCATTAAATGCATGAATTCAGATTATTTGACCTGGAATAGTTGTTTTTCAAGTTGACCCCCCACCCTTGTATAGCCGAATAAGGGCTAAATTGCTTTCCGACTTAAATTCAAAGGCATTTTGGTTGACCGTGTAGCGTTATTGTGCTACAAGGAGTCAGAATTCAACGCCAAGGACTCCGCAATCCAGTAACGCAACAATAGCTTGTGCGTAAAGCATGAACATTCAAACGGAGCCCCATTTCACCTACATGGAATGGCGGACATTTTTACAGTTTTGACAGTGCAACAGATGCTGAACTAAGCCAGCTTTCATATTTAGTACAATCATGCATATTTCAAGCTTTATCACCTCATATTATTCATAGAAATACACTTAAAATACATAAATGCATGTTTTTTTCTTCATTTTATATCTATTTCTATTGGGTATTTTGACTTTTTCAGGTAGAGTATGTCTGCGACTAAGCCGAGGGCCACTGGATAAGGGTTGTTGATGGTAAAACAGGTAATAATACTAATTTATTATCATGTACACAGGCAAATAAGCATATTTATGATGCTTAAGGTGTGAAATACTGTCCTAATCAGTTTTGTGGTCACTCAAACTCTTGCTGTCGTGCAATTCCCATGCAGTTTGTATCGATTATTCCGCGTCCTGACACGTAAGCTCGTGCTCTGTTGGCAGCAGAAGTTGGCACTCAACATGTTTATCCTTGTTCCTGAGCATGTATGCAGCACAGCTGAGTTGATTTGCTACTTGTTACCCTACAATTAGCTTGTGTTTGGTACTGTTTTCTCACAATATGCTTACAGTCATGGTTCCGGCTTGAGAAGATGTCGCGTCCAACTTAAACATAGGATTGTTGTAGCGAGTGTCCCCTTCATCGTTTACATTAGAGGGATCTTTTTGACAAAATTTGGCACTTTCAGCAACCAGTTTTGTTTTTTATTTGGTAAATGCTTCTCTCATTCAGTGATTTAAGAGCAGTATTGACTTTATTTGCTTGTCTTTGCATACAGAGGTGACATGGATCAATGATGTTTGTTGTGTTGAGAATTCTGCGGGAAGCTGTGTCCCCAAAAGAAGTACTAGAAACCCCTTTCAGGCAGCCTGCATTGATCTGAGCTGCCTTTCTGCCCCTGTTACTACATGGAACCTCATTTCTAAGCTTAAAATGCTTGCCTACATATATGTATCTTGTTCATTTTAACCTTTCCGTCCATTCTATACCCCCAAAATGAGCATTTTTTCTTTCGCTTGGTTATGAATCCCCATTTTTTACCCAGATTGCCACCATAAAAATAGTCAAAAGTACTTATTTTGTGCCAAAAATATGAAATGTTGTATTCTATTGAACCTCTAAATGAGAGCTGGCAATGCATATTGACCATCTGCTGCAGTTTAAAGGCACCCATGACATTAAATGCTAGGATATATCATTGGCCTCTGGCAAATAAATGGGCTCCGAGCGACAAGGCGCGTTTCAAGATTTCACACTTTTATTGGTGCTAAACAACAAGTTATTGGAAGCTTATTGATTTCTTCTCTTCAAAGTATCTTTGATCTCTCATTTGTACTAATTTGTTTATTTTCTTGGATGAAATTGGATTTTCTTTGCTTTGAAATTGACATTTTTGGGGTGATTTAAAAAAAAAACCCACAAAATTGACATTATCAAAATTGCTTAGAGTGAAAATATCTAACAAAGTCATTCTTTCACCACCCCGCATAAGCCCCACGTGCATGTCCATTTGGTTTGTTTTGGTATTTTGTTGCAGATATTGAACTTAGCACATTTAAATCTTAAAGGGACATTTAAGCTTTAACAGGCCTAAAATCGCCTTCTTTGGACCGAAAACACCCGCGTGTGGAAATATGAAAAAAAATGGCCAAATGGACAGATAATCCAGCCAAACTTATTATGTGTGTGCAATATGAATAGGAAGATAAGAATATGCAAGAAAAACACATTTTAATCAGAAGATATTTTTCCTTTAGGTTACAATATACTAAATCTTTTTGGAGTGCAATGCTATACTCTCTAAAAACATGAACATCATTTATTTGAAGACACGGTTCTCTGTAGGGTCACTTGCCATGACTTCATTTGAGTATATTTCTGTGTGCATGTGGCAGGGAAAACATTGTTGTTTACTAGAAATTCACTCTTTTATCTGAAGATTGGAGACTACATAAGACTTTGACAGATGGCGGGAAACCCTCATGAACTGGATAGAAACCGGTAAATAGATGGCCGTAAAACAGTGACTTTTGATTCGTGACGAGTTCTTTCTTACATATCGCGTGACCTATCTTTTTTATTGCTTAAATCAATTCGGCTTGGAATGCTCTTCGAGAAAAGGTATGGTTATGAGGGTCTCTATGCGCAAAAGTTTGACTTTATTTTTCGTTAAAGTTATTGCTTTTACATTGAATTTGTGTAGGAAATCTTTTACTATATTGTAACCTAAACTAGCTTTATGTGAAAAATGTCATATCATCTGCAAGTGCAAAATATGACTGGGAAAGCTGATTTTTGGTCATTTCTTAGCAAAAGAGAAGAAAATTAGTGCATTAAATGCATGAATTCAGATTATTTGACCTGGAATAGTTGTTTTTCAAATTGACCCCCCACCCTTGTATAGCCGAATAAGGGCTAAATTGCTTTCCGACTTAAATTCAAAGGCATTTTGGTTGACCGTGTAGCGTTATTGTGCTACAAGGAGTCAGAATTCAACGCCAAGGACTCCGCAATCCAGTAACGCAACAATAGCTTGTGCGTAAAGCATGAACATTCAAACGGAGCCCCATTTCACCTACATGGAATGGCGGACATTTTTACAGTTTTGACAGTGCAACAGATGCTGAACTAAGCCAGCTTTCATATTTAGTACAATCATGCATATTTCAAGCTTTATCACCTCATATTATTCATAGAAATACACTTAAAATACATAAATGCATGTTTTTTTCTTCATTTTATATCTATTTCTATTGGGTATTTTGACTTTTTCAGGTAGAGTTATGTCTGCGACTAAGCCGAGGGCCACTGGATAAGGGTTGTTGATGGTAAAACAGGTAATAATACTAATTTATTATCATGTACACAGGCAAATAAGCATATTTATGATGCTTAAGGTGTGAAATACTGTCCTAATCAGTTTTGTGGTCACTCAAACTCTTGCTGTCGTGCAATTCCCATGCAGTTTGTATCGATTATTCCGCGTCCTGACACGTAAGCTCGTGCTCTGTTGGCAGCAGAAGTTGGCACTCAACATGTTTATCCTTGTTCCTGAGCATGTATGCAGCACAGCTGAGTTGATTTGCTACTTGTTACCCTACAATTAGCTTGTGTTTGGTACTGTTTTCTCACAATATGCTTACAGTCATGGTTCCGGCTTGAGAAGATGTCGCGTCCAACTTAAACATAGGATTGTTGTAGCGAGTGTCCCCTTCATCGTTTACATTAGAGGGATCTTTTTGACAAAATTTGGCACTTTCAGCAACCAGTTTTGTTTTTTATTTGGTAAATGCTTCTCTCATTCAGTGATTTAAGAGCAGTATTGACTTTATTTGCTTGTCTTTGCATACAGAGGTGACATGGATCAATGATGTTTGTTGTGTTGAGAATTCTGCGGGAAGCTGTGTCCCCAAAAGAAGTACTAGAAACCCCTTTCAGGCAGCCTGCATTGATCTGAGCTGCCTTTCTGCCCCTGTTACTACATGGAACCTCATTTCTAAGCTTAAAATGCTTGCCTACATATATGTATCTTGTTCATTTTAACCTTTCCGTCCATTCTATACCCCCAAAATGAGCATTTTTTCTTTCGCTTGGTTATGAATCCCCATTTTTTACCCAGATTGCCACCATAAAAATAGTCAAAAGTACTTATTTTGTGCCAAAAATATGAAATGTTGTATTCTATTGAACCTCTAAATGAGAGCTGGCAATGCATATTGACCATCTGCTGCAGTTTAAAGGCACCCATGACATTAAATGCTAGGATATATCATTGGCCTCTGGCAAATAAATGGGCTCCGAGCGACAAGGCGCGTTTCAAGATTTCACACTTTTATTGGTGCTAAACAACAAGTTATTGGAAGCTTATTGATTTCTTCTCTTCAAAGTATCTTTGATCTCTCATTTGTACTAATTTGTTTATTTTCTTGGATGAAATTGGATTTTCTTTGCTTTGAAATTGACATTTTTGGGGTGATTTTAAAAAAAAAACCCACAAAATTGACATTATCAAAATTGCTTAGAGTGAAAATATCTAACAAAGTCATTCTTTCACCACCCCGCATAAGCCCCACGTGCATGTCCATTTGGTTTGTTTTGGTATTTTGTTGCAGATATTGAACTTAGCACATTTAAATCTTAAAGGGACATTTAAGCTTTAACAGGCCTAAAATCGCCTTCTTTGGACCGAAAACACCCGCGTGTGGAAAATATGAAAAAAAATGGCCAAATGGACAGATAATCCAGCCAAACTTATTATGTGTGTGCAATATGAATAGGAAGATAAGAATATGCAAGAAAAACACATTTTAATCAGAAGATATTTTTCCTTTAGGTTACAATATACTAAATCTTTTTGGAGTGCAATGCTATACTCTCTAAAAACATGAACATCATTTATTTGAAGACACGGTTCTCTGTAGGGTCACTTGCCATGACTTCATTTGAGTATATTTCTGTGTGCATGTGGCAGGGAAAACATTGTTGTTTACTAGAAATTCACTCTTTTATCTGAAGATTGGAGACTACATAAGACTTTGACAGATGGCGGGAAACCCTCATGAACTGGATAGAAAGCCGGTAAATAGATGGCCGTAAAACAGTGACTTTTGATTCGTGACGAGTTCTTTCTTACATATCGCGTGACCTATCTTTTTTATTGCTTAAATCAATTCGGCTTGGAATGCTCTTCGAGAAAAGGTATGGTTATGAGGGTCTCTATGCGCAAAAGTTTGACTTTATTTTTCGTTAAAGTTATTGCTTTTACATTGAATTTGTGTAGGAAATCTTTTACTATATTGTAACCTAAACTAGCTTTATGTGAAAAATGTCATATCATCTGCAAGTGCAAAATATGACTGGGAAAGCTGATTTTTGGTCATTTCTTAGCAAAAGAGAAGAAAATTAGTGCATTAAATGCATGAATTCAGATTATTTGACCTGGAATAGTTGTTTTTCAAAGTTGACCCCCCACCCTTGTATAGCCGAATAAGGGCTAAATTGCTTTCCGACTTAAATTCAAAGGCATTTTGGTTGACCGTGTAGCGTTATTGTGCTACAAGGAGTCAGAATTCAACGCCAAGGACTCCGCAATCCAGTAACGCAACAATAGCTTGTGCGTAAAGCATGAACATTCAAACGGAGCCCCATTTCACCTACATGGAATGGCGGACATTTTTACAGTTTTGACAGTGCAACAGATGCTGAACTAAGCCAGCTTTCATATTTAGTACAATCATGCATATTTCAAGCTTTATCACCTCATATTATTCATAGAAATACACTTAAAATACATAAATGCATGTTTTTTTCTTCATTTTATATCTATTTCTATTGGGTATTTTGACTTTTTCAGGTAGAGTATGTCTGCGACTAAGCCGAGGGCCACTGGATAAGGGTTGTTGATGGTAAAACAGGTAATAATACTAATTTATTATCATGTACACAGGCAAATAAGCATATTTATGATGCTTAAGGTGTGAAATACTGTCCTAATCAGTTTTGTGGTCACTCAAACTCTTGCTGTCGTGCAATTCCCATGCAGTTTGTATCGATTATTCCGCGTCCTGACACGTAAGCTCGTGCTCTGTTGGCAGCAGAAGTTGGCACTCAACATGTTTATCCTTGTTCCTGAGCATGTATGCAGCACAGCTGAGTTGATTTGCTACTTGTTACCCTACAATTAGCTTGTGTTTGGTACTGTTTTCTCACAATATGCTTACAGTCATGGTTCCGGCTTGAGAAGATGTCGCGTCCAACTTAAACATAGGATTGTTGTAGCGAGTGTCCCCTTCATCGTTTACATTAGAGGGATCTTTTTGACAAAATTTGGCACTTTCAGCAACCAGTTTTGTTTTTTATTTGGTAAATGCTTCTCTCATTCAGTGATTTAAGGGCAGTATTGACTTTATTTGCTTGTCTTTGCATACAGAGGTGACATGGATCAATGATGTTTGTTGTGTTGAGAATTCTGCGGGAAGCTGTGTCCCCAAAAGAAGTACTAGAAACCCCTTTCAGGCAGCCTGCATTGATCTGAGCTGCCTTTCTGCCCCTGTTACTACATGGAACCTCATTTCTAAGCTTAAAATGCTTGCCTACATATATGTATCTTGTTCATTTTAACCTTTCCGTCCATTCTATACCCCCAAAATGAGCATTTTTTCTTTCGCTTGGTTATGAATCCCCATTTTTTACCCAGATTGCCACCATAAAAATAGTCAAAAGTACTTATTTTGTGCCAAAAATATGAAATTTTGTATTCTATTGAACCTCTAAATGAGAGCTGGCAATGCATATTGACCATCTGCTGCAGTTTAAAGGCACCCATGACATTAAATGCTAGGATATATCATTGGCCTCTGGCAAATAATGGGCTCCGAGCGACAAGGCGCGTTTCAAGATTTCACACTTTTATTGGTGCTAAACAACAAGTTATTGGAAGCTTATTGATTTCTTCTCTTCAAAGTATCTTTGATCTCTCATTTGTACTAATTTGTTTATTTTCTTGGATGAAATTGGATTTTCTTTGCTTTGAAATTGACATTTTTGGGGTGATTTAAAAAAAAACACCACAAAATTGACATTATCAAAATTGCTTAGAGTGAAAATATCTAACAAAGTCATTCTTTCACCACCCCGCATAAGCCCCACGTGCATGTCCATTTGGTTTGTTTTGGTATTTTGTTGCAGATATTGAACTTAGCACATTTAAATCTTAAAGGGACATTTAAGCTTTAACAGGCCTAAAATCGCCTTCTTTGGACCGAAAACACCCGCGTGTGAAAATATGAAAAAAATGGCCAAATGGACAGATAATCCAGCCAAACTTATTATGTGTGTGCAATATGAATAGGAAGATAAGAATATGCAAGAAAAACACATTTTAATCAGAAGATATTTTTCCTTTAGGTTACAATATACTAAATCTTTTTGGAGTGCAATGCTATACTCTCTAAAAACATGAACATCATTTATTTGAAGACACGGTTCTCTGTAGGGTCACTTGCCATTACTTTATTTGAGTATATTTCTGTGTGCATGTGGCAGGGAAAACATTGTTGTTTACTAGAAATTCACTCTTTTATCTGAAGATTGGAGACTACATAAGACTTTGACAGATGGCGGGAAACCCTCATGAACTGGATAGAAGCCGGAAAATAGATGGCCGTAAAACAGTGACTTTTGATTCGTGACGAGTTCTTTCTTACATATCGCGTGACCTATCTTTTTTATTGCTTAAATCAATTCGGCTTGGAATGCTCTTCGAGAAAAGGTATGGTTATGAGGGTCTCTATGCGCAAAAGTTTGACTTTATTTTTCGTTAAAGTTATTGCTTTTACATTGAATTTGTGTAGGAAATCTTTTACTATATTGTAACCTAAACTAGCTTTATGTGAAAAATGTAATATCATCTGCAAGTGCAAAATATGACTGGGAAAGCTGATTTTTGGTAATTTCTTAGCAAAAGAGAAGAAAATTAGTGCATTAAATGCATGAATTCAGATTATTTGACCTGGAATAGTTGTTTTTCAAGTTGACCCCCCACCCTTGTATAGCCGAATAAGGGCTAAATTGCTTTCCGACTTAAATTCAAAGGCATTTTGGTTGACCGTGTAGCGTTATTGTGCTACAAGAAGTCAGAATTCAATGCCAAGGACTCCGCAATCCAGTAACGCAACAATAGCTTGTGCGTAAAGCATGAACATTCAAACGGAGCCCCATTTCACCTACATGGAATGGCGGACATTTTTACAGTTTTGACAGTGCAACAGATGCTTAACTGAGCCAGCTTTCATATTTAGTACAATCATGCATATTTCAAGCCTTATCACCTCATATTATTCATAGAAATACACTTAAAATACATAAATGCATGTTTTTTTCTTCATTTTATATCTATTTCTATTGGGTATTTTGACTTTTTCAGGTAGAGGAATGTCTGCGACTAAGCCGAGGGCCACTGGATAAGGGTTGTTGATGGTAAAACAGGTAATAATACTAATTTATTATCATGTACACAGGCAAATAAGCATATTTATGATGCTTAAGGTGTGAAATACTGTCCTAATCAGTTTTGTGGTCACTCAAACTCTTGCTGTCGTGCAATTCCCATGCAGTTTGTATCGATTATTCCGCGTCCTGACACGTAAAGCTCGTGCTCTGTTGGCAGCAGAAGTTGGCACTCAACATGTTTATCCTTGTTCCTGAGCATGTATGCAGCACAGCTGAGTTGATTTGCTACTTGTTACCCTACAATTAGCTTGTGTTTGGTACTGTTTTCTCACAATATGCTTACAGTCATGGTTCCGGCTTGAGAAGATGTCGCGTCCAACTTAAACATAGGATTGTTGTAGCGAGTGTCCCCTTCATCGTTTACATTAGAGGGATCTTTTTGACAAAATTTGGCACTTTCAGCAACCAGTTTTGTTTTTTATTTGGTAAATGCTTCTCTCATTCAGTGATTTAAGGGCAGTATTGACTTTATTTGCTTGTCTTTGCATACAGAGGGGACATGGATCAATGATGTTTGTTGTGTTGAGAATTCTGCGGGAAGCTGTGTCCCCAAAAGAAGTACTAGAAACCCCTTTCAGGCAGCCTGCATTGATCTGAGCTGCCTTTCTGCCCCTGTTACTACATGGAACCTCATTTCTATGCTTAAAATGCTTGCCTACATATATGTATCTTGTTCATTTTAACCTTTCCGTCCATTCTATACCCCCAAAATGAGCATTTTTTCTTTCGCTTGGTTATGAATCCCCATTTTTTACCCAGATTGCCACCATAAAAATAGTCAAAAGTACTTATTTTGTGCCAAAAATATGAAATTTTGTATTCTATTGAACCTCTAAATGAGAGCTGGCAATGCATATTGACCATCTGCTGCAGTTTAAAGGCACCCATGACATTAAATGCTAGGATATATCATTGGCCTCTGGCAAATAATTGGGCTCCGAGCGACAAGGCGCGTTTCAAGATTTCACACTTTTATTGGTGCTAAACAACAAGTTATTGGAAGCTTATTGATTTCTTCTCTTCAAAGTATCTTTGATCTCTCATTTGTACTAATTTGTTTATTTTCTTGGATGAAATTGGATTTTCTTTGCTTTGAAATTGACATTTTTGGGGTGATTTAAAAAAAACAACCACAAAATTGACATTATCAAAATTGCTTAGAGTGAAAATATCTAACAAAGTCATTCTTTCACCACCCCGCATAAGCCCCACGTGCATGTCCATTTGGTTTGTTTTGGTATTTTGTTGCAGATATTGAACTTAGCACATTTAAATCTTAAAGGGACATTTAAGCTTTAACAGGCCTAAAATCGCCTTCTTTGGACCGAAAACACCCGCGTGTGAAAATATGAAAAAAATGGCCAAATGGACAGATAATCCAGCCAAACTTATTATGTGTGTGCAATATGAATAGGAAGATAAGAATATGCAAGAAAAACACATTTTAATCAGAAGATATTTTTCCTTTAGGTTACAATATACTAAATCTTTTTGGAGTGCAATGCTATACTCTCTAAAAACATGAACATCATTTATTTGAAGACACGGTTCTCTGTAGGGTCACTTGCCATTACTTTATTTGAGTATATTTCTGTGTGCATGTGGCAGGGAAAACATTGTTGTTTACTAGAAATTCACTCTTTTATCTGAAGATTGGAGACTACATAAGACTTTGACAGATGGCGGGAAACCCTCATGAACTGGATAGAAGCCGGAAAATAGATGGCCGTAAAACAGTGACTTTTGATTCGTGACGAGTTCTTTCTTACATATCGCGTGACCTATCTTTTTTATTGCTTAAATCAATTCGGCTTGGAATGCTCTTCGAGAAAAGGTATGGTTATGAGGGTCTCTATGCGCAAAAGTTTGACTTTATTTTTCGTTAAAGTTATTGCTTTTACATTGAATTTGTGTAGGAAATCTTTTACTATATTGTAACCTAAACAATATGAGCTCTTCGTCGATACTGGTTATTCCGTTTGTATCATTCGTTTGTAAGGGGGTTGCTAAGGTGTAGTGGATATGGTACCCGTCTAGCGACCGAGAAGTCACGCGTTTGATTGTCATTGTGTTTAATCTAGTACATGACAGGATAGCCTATTAGTATCAGGTTTTATTTTAATCTCGGTGACCAGTTTACGATTCCCACATTGTCAAACAATATTAGTTTTGCTGTCAATACAAGCAATTGTTTCCAGCGGCACTTGGTCACCTGGGTTATACTATGACTGTGAGTTTAATATCACATTACATTATGTTCAGCATGCTTTATTTAGGTTTGATTACATGCGTGCGTGGATAGATTTGACATATTTGCGTTTTTGGTTGAAAACAGATTTAAAAAAATAAACGACAACCAAATATATAGTTATCACGTGCATTTCAACAAACAAATGCTGATGCGGGAAACTTTTACCCATTTATGCCTAGTGGACTCTCCCATCCTTCTACATTGCATCAATTTATTTTCAAAATTAGGGATTTCTAGTATACTTATTTCTATATTTAGAATATTTCTTACAGAAATTCCTTAAAGCAGACAGCGCAGACCCTGATGAGACGCCGCATCATCTGGGTCTACGCTGTTTGCCAGGACCTTTTTCTAGAGGCTAGGCATACATGGGTTAATGGCAAGATGCGCTTCGTTTGAACTTGTCAATCAATCACATTAGTTATCACTATTAAATTCATCCTCACTTTATCAATAGATTGTACAACAGATAATAGAGAATCGTGGTATTTGAAACAGCACTTGTTGCCACCATACGTTCCACATAGTTCGAGGGCAACATATATTTCCGATCGTAATTTTTTTTTTTAGGGTAATTAGATAGGCTATCATTTTGACTACATCATCTACACCACGAAAGTCATTTTGAAACATTGTTTCTAGTCTTTGAATAATGTCATTTTGTTTCTTTACCAAAGATACTGATTCCGAAGCGTCATTTAATTCATGTGTTTGTCTATTTATCCGAACCCCAGTTTCCCATGGTCTGCGTTCCTCTGGCCAGGCATTTTCGATTTCTGTCTCGAGTGCAACATCCGGAATGCCCACGGAGCTCAGTACGCGCTGCAACTTAGGGGCGCCCATCTCCCTCGCCGAGACTATAACGTTATACGGAGGGCTGGTGTTATACGGGGGTTTGACGTTATACTGTGGGTTGACGTTATAACATGGGTTGCCCGGTGACAGTTTCACATCTGGAGGTAACCTTTAAGTATACATAAGTAAGAACATGGCATTAATCATGGTTCTTTCAAGGAAGCTTTTCCGCGGTTTGTCTTATTTATGTTGTGGAAATTTTTACATTTTGGTGTTTTGCTTTGTCAGTCGCAGTTGATAAATGAGACGCGTACTGCGAAAATAGGTCTTATGACATCTACGAACGATGTAACACCCCGCCGTCCGGTCAGGAGAAACCCTGTCCGCTTATGATGCCACAAAACCGTGCATGATTTTATAGCGGACAGCGCCGCTCATAACCTGACTGCGCGGATTCATATGTAATAAGACTAATTTTCGCATGACGCGGTACATCTCAATGTATGCTTGTAATAAGAGTTAACAGCAGATACAGATGGTATAAATAAAATGTGTTTAGATTCATAAATGGATGTTAACATGTGTTAGTTCTTATCAATTATTATTCGGAATAATACTTAAATAAAAAATATCAGAAATACAAAAAGACAATACGAATAATGTTAAAACATTATGAATAATGTGTTAAACGGTTAGACGTAAAACAACATCCTTAACGAATAGCAATATGACATATCGTTAAATAAAGCACAGAAAGTAAAAAAGTTTGACCAAGAGAAGAACAAAACGTTTTTTTAATACGCGGTATTTTTAGACCAATCTAATTTAACATCCTTATGCAAATCAAATTGTAACATAAAATGAACATTAGCATGTCAAAATTCCTCATGGAAAATATTAAATGTCGTTTTTCATACGCCAAATTAACCCATATGCCTAGCGTCTAGAAAAAAGGCCTTTGCAAACAGCGTAGACCCAGATGAGACGCCGCATTATGCGGCGTCTCATCAGGGTATGCGCTGTTTGCTTAAAGGAATTTCTGTAAGAAATTTTCTAAATATAGAAATAAATATACTAGACATCCTTAATTTTGAAAATAAATTGATCCAATTTAGAAGGATGGGAGAGTCCACTGGGCTTAAATAGGTTAATACGTCCTGTGCGGGTGAAGACCTTGGTTTGATAACGATAATGTTTATACGTTTTCCCATCGGACGAGCTACACAATATTGGTATGTTCGTTAATACAAAGATCTTAGACTTACCAAATTGGAAGCATGATTCATGTTAAATTGGAATGATAGGTTTTAAGTCACTCACAATTTAAATGCCAACATGATGTATTCCTCAGAACTATTAATGTTTTAATCTAATTAGTCTGACAGACTATATAATCACTGTAACAGCATATAATATGTTAATATCACCTTAACATAAATTCGTTTTCGGGTCGGTTGTTCATTTAAGTTACACTCAATATGTGTGCATGGAATATGTGTGTAACCGAAGACCGTCAGGCGACGCGTACAATTAAAATGCATTCTTAATTGTGTCGTTCTACATTTTACGCCTTGTGTCTGGCTTTTTCGTCATCATTGTCATGGTAATAAGTATAATATATATTCTCATTAAAACAATGTTAAGCTTAAACAGTCATGCAATAATGACATAAACGAAACTTAATGAAATTCCACAATCCACAGAAATGTCGATTATATAACATAAAGCTATTAAACATTGTTTTTACAACGTCATGTTAAAATATCAAACACATACACGCTTATTTAATAATATGTAAAAAATGATATATTTACTTTATAATATCATCTTGTTATCTAAGAAGGAAATTAATAATTGCAGCATTTGAATACTTGTATAACGTATTTAATTGTTAAATAAATCATTTTAATTAGCACCACAGTTCGAGTTGGTGTGCTTAAAGAAATATTATGTGTATGAAAATGACACGCTGTATCTATCTTTTACATACTTAGTTAAAGAGTAAATATTATTGATATACGTACAGGATTAATTATTATCTGCTGATGGTCGGCACGACGACGACGATGATGATGAGGAGGAGGAGGAGGAAGAGGAGATGGATGATGATGAGGAGGAGGAGGAGAAGGAGGAGGAGGAGCAGGAGCAGGAGGAGGAGGAGGAGAATTTTGATGATGATGATGATGATGATGATGATGATGATGATGATGATGATGATGATGATGATGATGATGATGATGATGATGATGATGATGATGATGATGATGATGATGATGATGATGATGATGATGATGATGATGATGATGATGATGATAATGATGATGATGATGATGATGATGTCGAAAATATCAAGACGATTCCAACTAGAATTACCAAGAAATTGAAGCTGACGCATATTTTGGGCTAAACAATATTTTTATGACAACGTAAACATATTTCCTGTTTTCTCTTTCCTTATAAAATGTCCAGGCGCTGCCATTAAGATTCACTATCGATAAGTAATGGGAAAAGTCCATTTGATTTAGCTTGATACAGACTGCAGTTTCTGCAACAGTCCAGTCAGATTGAGAGCATCACAAAGTTAATATCTATTTCAGAAGTGTATACTATTTATTATATCGAGATTTATTATTTATCTATGGCAGTCACTTATAAAATAAGGACTATTGTCAACTGAACAAATACGTTGAATCGGTTCATAAAGTATTTTAGTGCATTTCGTAATTGTATGAGCAATGTTAATTTTAGTTCACAGCTAAAAAAGCTGAATTATTTTGTCAAGATAGTAGTTAAGTTATTTAAATGTTATTCCAATATGAAACCGACTTGAACAGCTGTAATATACGCAGACTGTCTCAATAGCAGGTCCCCCTTTTCACGGTTATTTCCATCAGAAATATCGTCTAGACGCCAGGCGTGACTGCAATTTAACCGCCCACGACAAGCCTTTGTAAATCGTTGTATATAATAAACTTACACAAACAAAACAATAAAGCAAGCCTTACGAGCACATTACAAGCACATTTGTTAAAATTGATATCCCCGCCAAATAATTTTTGTTTATGGATGGGTGCAAATTCCTTGCTATATGGTAAAATCCTTAAACATATTTAAGTATATGGCAATTGTATGGATGCATTACAATTCTCCTCATTGATTTAAATGAACCCGTGCAGTTTCATATTATTATCTTGTAGCGTATCTGATATATAGACCTGAAAAGTTACATAATACGGAAACAACAAACTAGGGCAATTAACCTTATTTAAGAAAGTGTATGGTTATGGTTCTTGTGAAGGGAACTTCTCCTTATTGATGTTTAAACACATTTCATACAAACATGACTTTAAAATCAGTTATTTATATTCTACATTAAGACAATTATTTAAGAAGAAAGATCGTAAATATGTATCATCCAATTAAAATATGAAATCGCTCCAATGCCTACAACCTTAGAAACACTATTTTAATATGCAAGAATTTTGACATTTCATAACGTTTTGTAAATAAGCCATAATACAAAACTTTCTTATTTTTTTTTAAATCAATAAATGTATTCATCTGTTTTACATTTAACATAATTGGAAAGAAGAGGGAATGTCATGCAAAATGAATAGCGTCCTCTCTCTCATTAACTTGCATAATGATGTTATTTCGATTTGTCTTTCTGTTTTTAATGTGAGGAGTATAAATGCCTAATAATTATCATTTATCAGAAAGGTGATATAATATATAGCAAGTTTTCATAATTTAGATATCATGTTTTGCTATGGTTGAGCAGATATCAGCATCGAGTAAGGTCTACCGTCGTCATAAAAATCCAATACTAGTAATAGTAGAAAAATGTGTTTATTCAATATTAAGTATAACGGCTTGAACAATTTTAATGTAAAAGACATTCAAATATAATTACGTGTGGATCATGCGTGTGTATGTACCCCCGCCACGTGATTCGACTGCCATTCAATGTTTATTCTCATCCAAATGTGTTGTCAATTGTATGTTCAAATTTGATCCGACCAGCTTTAAATAATCGTATTAATCCATGTGTGCGTGTTGCCTCATTATTTGCTGTGAATATACGTTATGAATAGATTAATGTGTGAATAAGTTTAGGGTTTGAATGCCTTAAACCTTTTTAAACACCTACCGTTCAAAAGCAGTGATTCCACTCGCGTATACATAGCTATAAATAGTAATTGCTTACTTTCCAAATAAATGATTGTTTAAAGAAATCAAATAAATGTTAAGACGAAATAAAATTAATAGTTTTAAACAGTCGCAATATTTTATTTTGTCAAGCGTTTTTGTTTCATAATAGAAAATATTAAATAAGCTTTAATGCAGCTGATATTCAATATTTTAGTTAGTTAAACATATTTGACACGTAATTTGGTTATCAATCCTTTTAATGAAAAGTTGCAACTGGTCATATACGCTTATAGTAAACACTACTTATATAATTATAACTGCTCGACTACTTCACTTATAAGCATAGACTGTGTGAACTAGTTGACATCATTGACTGTGTGAACTAGTTGACATCATTGACTGTGTGAACTAGTTGACATCATTGACTGTGTGAACTAGTTGACATCATTGACTGTGTGAACTAGTTGACATCATTGACTGTGTGAACTAGTTGACATCATTGACTGTGTGAACTAGTTGACATCATTGACTGTGTGAACTAGTTGACATCCTTCATTAAAGCATGTTGCTGTGATATGAATATTCATGAGCGCTGGATACCAGTAAATATTTTTTAAGTCAATTGACATATTGTACATATCACAAGCATTGATAGCTCATGCAGTAATTTACAAATAACACAACCTCGCTACAAAGTAATGTATCTTTATAGAAGTTAAGGCATGTATTCCGAATAAGAACGGTTGATGGGTGGACGCGAAGACATACAAATACAATGATCAAAAGATTGTCGCGTCACTGAATCATTAACGATACTGGTGCCGTGTATGCATTTTGTGTTTTTAAAATTGGTATTTTCGTTACTGATGAAAATGCATAGTAGTTTTAATAAAACTATTATGGAATGTTATCATTAGGAGTCCATTATAATGGTATTACTTATATATGTATAACAATTCATATTATTTGTGGACTAAATAAAAAAAGAACGGAAATATGAGTGCCAAATCATGTTGACGTATACTATATAAATATATTTGTTTAAACGATGCACTGTATACACTTCTTGTAAACATATGTTGTCCTTTTTCCAAATCTATTCCTCGCGCATGACTAGTTACGTCTCATAATACAGATACGAACATAGCGACCATACGCTTGTGTTATTTAATTGTTTTAAGATGATTAACAGTCGCTAAAAACCCAGATCGCACACGAATACGCACACAAAATATGAAAAATATGTCTCAACAACATAAATTCATTTGAGCCGTGTTCTGTAAAAAGGGGGTTTAAAACAAGTGCGTTAAGCATCGTTCCAGATTGGCCTGGCTAATCAGGGACGACGCTTTCCGCTTTGATGTTATTTTCTGTTTAAATGAATCCTCTTCTTAGCGGAAATCCGGCATAGTCAGAAATTGTCGTCCTTGCACAGAATTATCTGGGACGATACTTTACGTAATTGCATTAAATCCCCTTTTCACATAACACGGCTAATTTCTTGTTTTGTTACATTAATATATTTATAATCTATGTGGGCTGTCTATTGTACCTCGGGTACTTGAGTTTTTGTTTTACTGTTTTATGTAAAAATAAAAGTAACATGAAATACTTAAGTTCATAAATTCGTGGTATGAATCTGCATAATTATTATTGCAGGTTATTGTATTGGTTGTATTGTGTATTATTTTATAGTCTTCCAACTTCGTTCAAGAATACAATTCATATGTAATGTAAATGTTTGTTAAATATTGTTTGAAAAATAAACGTATGTGAAATGTTTTAGATAAAAAAGGTCATATTTTTCTATTTCACAGTTTAATATATATATATATATATATATATATATATATATATATATATATATATATATATATATATATAATACGTAACAATACTTTATTTACATCAATGTTAAAGAAATATGCATAGTACATTTATATAAACCTGTATGTAATGTAGATGTAACTGGTATTTTGAAAGGAATGGTCTCTATAGGCTTTGCAACCAGAATAAAGAAGCACAGTGCATTCGATTGCATGCTCAGCTATATTGATATTATTTATATGTGTTGCACTAATATGTATTATAAAAACAAGTGTATTAGTCTACCATGGAATGTTTGCTATCTTGTTTAAGTTTAAATAGTAAGGTTTGATTTATCATAAAAAATCGAGTGCTTATTATTTGTATTTTGTAAGATGTTAAACTAAAAGCGTATTGAACCAGATGGTTATGGAAGACAGAAACGCACAATTTATTTGTTTTGTTTCTATGCAATATTAAACATAAAATTAATAAATTGCAGATATCTTAGCAATTAATGCATTGATTTGGCAAATATATAAAAGAGACATGTTTTACCTTTTTAATGTGGTACATTTTACTTACATCGAATATTCTTAGTAAGTGCACGCAACAATCAAAACAACACGCCGTTTGTGCCTTATGTCCACCTACACCGCAGACTGAAATTGTTATTAGTACTTTAAGAGTGCATTCGCTTATTGCGATCCGACTATTCATTGAGTGCATTGTTTGAACCTTTTGTGGAAGTCTATGGGTACGATTTCAATTACAACACAATGTTTTTCCTTTCAACAATTGCTGCAGCACATCGTGGTTCTTCTAATATAGAAGATTGTACTTTTCAAGGATAAGTCATAACATCAACCAAGCTTTGTTATAATATAGGGGTTATATAGTGCAATGCATTTATGAATTCTTCTATTTGATAAAAGTGGCGACAGGAATAGGAACTCTAGAGTGATCTCGATTTTGCATGTTGACCTGTATCACACTTAGATTCATGAAGCCATAATATTACAGAACACGCAACTTTACAACATGATATAAAGGAATGTTTCGGAAACATCTCTTTCGAAACGAATAAGGAATATTCATTGAAGTCATATGTTTTACTTTCGTGTTGCGTTCACGTGTCTTTTTGTAACATCCAATGGTTTTTCACAAAGTAAGTTTTACAGATATATTGAGTCGTATGATGTTAGAATAATATTAAATCTAAACAAGTAAGGCTTATCACGTAATTATTGGTGATTACAATGTGATTAAAACATCTATCTTTAGAACTCTCACCTACTGATCAATCAAGGTCGGCGGATATGTGAGATCAAACGCGTATCACCGGAGCCCGCTCTTATATCTTATACATACTAGACGGCTAGGTGTTGATTATTGCGTCAATTGTCAACGGTTTGAGTTCCAATTAGAATGAATAAAACTACAAATGTGACAACTCGGGTGGTTTTATAACAAACACTGCCTGAGTTATAACCGCAAAACAAAACTAGAAAACACTGAAGTCCATTGATAATACGCATCTATATATATAATCCGTCTCTATGTTCAGGCTGTAAATGATAGCTTCAATACTGTATTTTTACGAAATTTCATTACTGTATGAAAAATGTTTCGCCTTTTTGTTGTTTTCACGTTAAATGCATTTATGTCGCTAAAAAACAGTTCGATAGAATATCAGCAATTTTTTCTTGAACATGTGCCGAATTCATATACTTTGTTTAAACCTATGTTTTAGCTCAATTGCATCGAAAGCCTGATACTAATTTGAAACGCTCTCGAGTCAGTATACAGGGACTAGAACCGTATCTTAATATCTTAAGGACGCTCTACCATTATGGATCGAACCCGTGACATCCCGACAGTTAGGCTGAAACCATATCCACTACGTCAGGGCGACCTTTTAAAATTATACTCTGTGCAATACTGTGTTAATATGTCGTTAGGATATGCAAATCAACGAACTTAAATATGTCTGCGTAATAACATATACATGCGTAATGCTATTGCGTCTTTACTGAAAACTGCTAATATAAACCGTTGTTCCATAGTAAGCCAGAGCACGAGTTAATGGATACCCATGATGTTTGTTTTTCAGAACATACCACAACACAAATTCCCCTTATAATTATACAGGCAACGGTCCGCGTTCGGTATAATCAAAGATGAATTTTGGAAACTTGTTTATAAATACAACACCGAATAAAGTGTTATGCTGACTATTCTTGTATGATCATACTATGTGTTCCTTAAATTAGTCTTTATTCGCGCTGAATCTGATTGCGTTTTATGTTTTATTGTTTGCACTTTATTGACAAAACATCATCATTTCCTAGACGTATTAAATTAAAGACGACATAATTATGATTATGGCGAAAATAATACAACTTCTGGTTTTAGGAATCATATGCTGATAAATATGTATGTTATTTACTGACGTTATTTCATTTCATGTTGACGTCGTCTTTGCCAAAATTAACTATTACACAATAAGGTTTGGATTATATCTGTATTGGTTTTATAAAACGATAAGCAAAGTATGACATTAAACATATACCTTTTATGGAATTATTTTTACTAAGATGTATAAAACGCTTATAATATAGGAATTTTATTTTACATGGAATACGTATTTATATAGAACAGAACAGAACAGAACATATTTTATTCACGTAAACTTTACAGTTTTTTGTGTTATATATATATGCATACATATAATAATTAATACAACAAGATTATACAATGCAGTATGGGTCATTATTTAACAAATATATTTAACAGGATGAACTTATATACAATCAATATTCATGCTTATTTGGTACAATGATTAATTTCATATGGTAATAAATATGTATTGTTGGAACAAAAATAGCTTATAATCAAATAACTAGCTGTTATTGTAATGTATTCTTTCAATGACTAGTCTTGAGTCTTGTATACAATGACCAGTGTTATAAATCCGTCAATGCTACGTTGCGAATTTTAAAAGCTTCAGATATATATTTACTTAACATAAACAATTCTGATTTGTTGTTTGTATTAAACAGTTGTATCAACTTAAACATACTAGGTCTATTTCTATAATAATGTTTTAAATAAATTGGTCTTAAATGAGCATATGCTGTACATTTAAACATCAAATGAAATTCGTCCTCGATCTCATTGGTAGAGCAGATTTGACAAATACGTAAATGTCTATCCAATTTTTCGTATCTACCAGTGTGTATTCTCAAGTTATGAGAACATATACGTAATTTTGTAAATACAACTCTGAGATCTCTCGACACAATGAGATCTAGATAAGCTTCAAATCCATGTGACAGGTTAAGTGTTCTATACAAAGTTAAAACTCCACTATCTGTAACATTTTCTTGCCATTGTTGCAAATATTCATCATATATAAATAGTATACATGCACACATGTTTTTCGTTTGGAGTATTTGGAAATGGCTTTGTGTTAAATACACCGTAATTCCCGACCATCATAGAGCTCAAATAAAACAAAAATAGCAACAATTTATAGCCAAAAATGGTTGGCGTATATTAAAAAACGAATCCAATAACATCGTGGTCGCTGAATCGGGTTCTTTAGATAGACTGTAAATGAACACACGTCAAAATTGTTTTGTTTGGAAGTGTCCATGCAACAGTGCTTCAAATGGCCCTGAGTATTGCTTTCTATCTAGAATTTGGTAAATTAAACATGTATAACACACTCATTGTACTTATATAAGAGCTTTCAATATCTCCAGATAGAGACATCAAACCTATGTATTCAGCAATAGATGATCTACTTATACATGAAAGTAGAGTGTAGCCACTTATTTTGTTGACATCATGTAATGAAATATGTTTCATTAATATTTGCTCAAGCAATATAGCAAACTGTATTGTTAAACGCAACGTTTACAGTTCGAAGATATCTAGTCATAACGGGGATCCGTTCAACTTTAAAATGTTGTCTTTTAATAAAAACAGCATACCTTATCCAATAGATTTAATTACATGTAGCTCTTGACACTGGTATATGTTTTGATTGTTTATCACAAAGTAAGTTTAGACTTATAAAATAACTGCCATTCTGCGGCTAAATCTCATTGAAATGATAGCATGTATTAAGATATAATTTTTCAAAAATCTGCCTTTATGCAATACGCTGCTACTAAATCATAAAAAAAACGTATGCATCACCTTTAGAGATGGCTAAAAGAAAACCCTTGATAGTTTAAATTGCTATATAAATACAATACATGACGCGCATTTCTGTGATTACTGTGCTTTCTAAAATATGCATTCATCTAATGAAGATTTACTAAAGTTCCGAATCATGCTTCGTATGACTAAACGGTTTCACTTCGATAACATTATGCCCTAAACAAATAAATTAGCCCATACTGAATGTTTGTCGATGTTAACCACATACGGAGACAAATGGATGTTCGTGGATCTAAGATTTTGGTATTTGATTTTGAAACTTAAATTTTATTTGCACCGTATTAATGGGCAGAAGTCAGAATCAATAAACCAGCCACCGAGTGTTATCTCATAAACATGAGAATTGCAATAGCTAATCATCCGTCAAATCTTTGGTGGGATTTGAAAACGTACAAAAGACAGAATCAATTTACCCGACACCGAGTGGTATCTCATAAACTTGAGTATTGCAACAGCTAATCATCCGTCAAATCTTGGGTGTGATTTGAAAACGTACAAAAGACAGAATCAATTTACCCGACACCGAGTGGTATCTCATAAACTTGAGTATTGCAATAGCTAATCATCCGTCAACTCTTGATTTGAAATAGTACAGAGTAGTTATATTTACAATGTCTATCTTCATTTACGCATTATAAAGACAGTTCGTTTTGTCTGTAGAAATAGTGTATTATTGTCTGATTAATGGTATAATTAAACAAAAATGCTTAGCGGTCTGTACGTGTTTATGTAAGTATATCTGAAGTAATAATTCAGAGGTCATTCATTAATCATTATTTGATGTATGTTACCACGTATGTAATTTGATAGTTCTCTGTATTTAATGTGTATTTTAGATATTTGGGGAGGAGACAAAAACAACAAGAGAAATACAATAATCCTACTATTATTATGAATGGCTCATGTCACATAATTTTCGTCATTGGCTGCGTTTCTTTGCAGAAAGTAGAACATATTAAAACGCACATAATCAGCATTTGTGATGGAAGCAATGACCAGCTATTTGTGACTTCACTGGATCACTACTGATCTTGACTCGCTGCGGTCAGGTCATGATTATCTCTTCCAATTGTCATTTCTATCGAAAGCCGGATGTCTATCTGTCTTGTTTGGCTTGTGATTTGAAAACTAATGAACAGAGACGATGTCAGACGAAAATGTAGCGTGTCATATTCACTAGCAGAATAGGTCCCGATAATTTCAACGTCTTTTTCGGGAGATGAAAGATAAATGATTTTAGGTTTCATGTTCAGGATCCATATAAAACAACAGGTCATGCGAAATTTGAACAAATTGGGTAACAAACAAGGTCCTTCTCTTTATGAATATGAGAAAAAGGTCTACAATGATCCAAAATGGTTATAGCAAGTCAGTCATTGATGCATTATTAAGTTATAAAACCCGGAAAATTCTAAGACTGATATATGGTATAAGAAGATAGTGAATATTAACTTATAACTTTTTAATAACTAAGTAAATAAACTTCGTCCATTGTAAAACAATTAATTGGTTTAAATGTATCCACAGATGGTTCCTGTTTGCTTTTTTGAAAAGCGTACAACGCTGCTTTTATTATATTTATTGTTGTTTTTTTTTATTTCTTTTTTGTTAATACAGACACATTATACAAAATTGTAGATATCAAACAGCTTGGAACGGAGATTTATTAATACTTCATTATCCTTTCTTATCTCAATCGGACTTTTATACCAAAAGCGGATCATATTACAAAATGTACTTTTCAATAATGTCATCGCAAACTAGATCGACTTACGCAAATAATGTGTTTCACCGCTTGGTTATCCTTAAATCACATCAAATGAAGTATAACTTTTCCGTGTTCATGAAAGAGAAACATTAGCTCAACTCTCAGAAGAATGTATGTAATATCGTTTTGTTTTGAAAAAAAAAAGTATATTAAAAACTTGTACCAAAACGCAATTCTTCTACATAAATTAGTTATAACATGACTTCGTTTAATTTTTATTTCATTACATTTGTTTTCAGGTCGTATGTGTAGGTTGTCACTGTAACTCAATGTTTAAAACTTTAAAGGTAAACAATAAATTTCACACACACATATGTATATATATATATATATATATATATATATATATATATATATATATATATATATATATATATATATATATATATAACAGAAAAGAACAGAACAGAATATTTATTTTGACTTAATCATAACAAGCTTATCGTCATATACAAATTCTTGATAATTTTACAGACATGCGTGCTGAATATTAATAATTACAATGTTCAAATCAGCATCAATTAATAAATCACTTATCAATGGAGAGTGAGAGCGCTCTAATAAAAAGTTATAATGTGACATAGAATACCTATATAAGCATTACTACATTTGATACAAAACATGGTTAACAAACAACATGTAACAAGCATAGTAAACTCAATTGTTAGTATAAGCCATAGTTCTTCCTAACATATCATTTGATAATAAGTAACACCACAGTTGACGTTGCAATGAGAGAGTTAACTGTAACATTTAATTAATGTATGGTTTGGGCACAATTCTCTCTCATTATTATTCTCGCTGGATCCTCAGAATAAAAATGACAAATAAATGTTACACCATTATGTGTTTAGCAAGGCCTTTGGCGATGTACCCGAAAGCATTCCACAGTCACACAACATTTCAATCTCCAGGTCACTTATATAATCTGTGGCATTTGGATCGTTGCCGTTTCCCATTTTGTAACAGTTTTTTATTGTGCTTTTAAAGCACCCCTTGCTAGCTAAACGTGTTGTTTCTTGCATAATTTGTACATGATATTTGTTTCGTTTAAGTTTCTGTTCGATGCTTAAAATCATGATCACTATTGTGCTTGGTTCATATTCAGAAGCATCACATTTTCTAACTGGAAGCATATTACTTTCAAGTGTTCGTTCAATATGCATTGGCCTATATCATGCGTTTTCGTTTTCTCTTGTTTTGTGAATCTTTTGAACTTGTTAACAACAGCCCATGCTTTCTTTGAAGTAGTCTTGTTTTCAACTTGACATATTTTTTCTTTAACTTCCTCGTCCTTATGTTGTTTAAAAAAGGTCGTCTGTGAGTTGAGGACTTCTTAACTGGAGAAGAACTAAGTTGCTAAATGCCATACATAGTTTGGCAATCAAACTAATTTCAGTGACACTTGTTTGCAAGTTTTCAGCTGGTGTAAGACCTTCACTAACAATGGTCAACATGCCTGCAGAGTTTTCCTCATTGGTTTAATTCTTCCTGCTATGACCCACATTTCGTTCCTTATTTATAAGTTTTTTTGACAGTAACATCTTTTGTCTTTACTTTCAGCAATCGGCGAACTTCGCAATCTTTCGATTGAATGTAATAAATGGTTATGTATTCTATAATTATACTTTCATGACTAGGGATATTACAAATATCTCATTACACTTGTTTCACGACATTAAGCATGCTTTTCTTTAAAAAAAAATACTTTTAACACATTAAGTAGCGCATATGGAATTTTGTTTGCGACAGATAATTCAAGTATAAGGTTTTGCGACCATTAAGCTATGCATCACCGTTCCAATTTGGCGATCCGAGCTGTATTCATAATTGTTTGTGCAGATCCTTTTTGTGATAAGTCTTATTGTTTGACAATAGGTAAAATGTAGAAAATAAAAAAAAATCGATGTGATGGCTATACTTACCTGTTGATGCAACTGAACTTTCAAATTGCTTTTATTTAAAATAAGTAAGGTATTTCTTTGACAAGTTTCTCGCCACAAAATTGCTTTAAGATTAGTTAAATAATCTGAGCAATCCATCTTAATTGTTTACTGCGTGTCTGCAGTATCGGACCAGTCATAGTTAATTGAGGCTTAGCGCAGTATCGGCCAGTCATAGTATGTTGACGCTAAGCACTGTATCGGACCAGTCAAAATATGTTGATGCTAAGTGCAGTATCGGACCAGTGATAGTATGTTTACACTAATCGCCGTATCGGACTAGTCATAGTATGTTGACGCCAAGCCCAGTATCGGACCAGTCATATTATATTAACACTAAGCGCAGTAGCGGGCAAGTCATAGTGTGTTGACTCTAAGTACAGTATTGTACGAATCATCATATGTTAACACTTAGCACAGCATCGGACAAGTCATAGTATATTGACGCTAAGCGCAGTATCAGACCAGTCATAATATGTTGACTCAAAGCGCAATTTCGTACCAGTCATAGTATGTTGACGCTAAGCGCAGTATCAAACCCGTCATAGTCAATTGACGCAAAACGTTAGTATCAGACCAGTCATATTCTGGTGACGCAAAATGCAGTATCAGACCAGTCATAGTCTGATTACGCAAAACGCAGTGTCGGACCAGTCATAGTATGTTGACACTAAGCACCGTATCAGACCAGTCATAGTCTGTTTACACTAAGCGCCATATCGGACCAGTCATAGTTTGTTGACGCTAAGAGCAATATCGGGCCAGTCAAAGTATCTTAACGCTGAGCGCAGTGTCGGACCAGTCATAGTATGTTGACACTACGCGCAGTTTCGTACCAGTCATAGTCTGTCGACACTATGAACAAAGCTACGCCTTATTTAGTATTTGATTGCAAATAGCGCTTATAATTCCTTTCTTTCACGTGAAAATGGGCTTATACCACAGTTTGGTTTGGAGCTTTCCTGTTCGCATATTGGACCACGAAACTTATCGTATCTTAAAAGCGGGGAGCAATGCTCTTGTCCAGACTGCGCATGCTGGGTTTGAGCTACGCTGGCCGCATATGGCAAAAGATCCATTTTCGCTAGTCGGGCTAGATGTTTTGTTAAACGGGGGCCCATACACATTTTAATCTTTAAGAAAAATAAATTATTAAAATGTTCATTTGTCAAATTGCAGATTAAAATTAAATCAATTAATATAAACAATCTAGTATATATCGTACAGTGGCTTCGTCCTCGCGTATTCCAAAAGCAAAATGTCTTTTGGTAATTGTAGAAAATATGACAAAATGACTCACATTAATGCAATGATTAAATTTAGGGAAAACAAAAGGGCTAAAATAGCACTCATCAATTCTGTTTTATTATTTTTTATTTAAACAATTTTCTTTTCACAATACAATATTACGACTTAAACAATATAAATTGGATATAAAAACTAAATCAATATATAAATTAATGTGTAAATACATGTGGTGTCAAAGATGTGTTTGCCGCAGTCTTTGTTGCATCCCTGCAGGTCATTATTTCGAAGAAAAAACATTATAAAACATTAATATTATTCATTTCGCGCTTAACTGAAGACGCATCGGTTGGTGTCGATAGGCATTAAAATTTAAAACCAGATGTCTCGCAAATTTTAGGAGACATACACATTGCTAATTGACTGATAAAAGAAAGGACTAGTAAAAGTATGCTAGTAGTTTTAAAAACAAAATCGCCATACAAAAAAATAGTTTTGTGGACTGCTCAATCTTACATATCTTACTGTTTAAAGCTTTTTAGCTGCGGTTTCAAATATTGCTGTAAAGTAAGCATTAACCGTATATTAAAAGCCCATAAACACTCAAAATATTCTGCAAAATATTCTTTGAATTTGACTATTTATGTTACTATAATTTTGTGTTAAGAGAGTTATTTGTATGCCCTTTTCTTTGCCATTGCGAATGTATGTGTATATATGAAAATAACCTGACTTAATATCCATTAATATTACTCAACTAAAAACGTTGTTGTAAATTTAGATTTTAAGTTGCTATTAATGTTCCATAGTATAAATCGTAGGATGAACATTTAAGAGAAATACGATTGCACAATTTGCTCAAATCAATGCAAACTGATAAATGTATTACATACGTGCATTTATTTTGTGAAGGTAGGATTCTGGAATTAATAAGACGGCCTCGTTCTATATTTTTTATAACTGCTTGCTTAAAACATTGTTCTCAAGCATGGATTTGCTTGGCGTTCATCTATATAGATTAAAGTGTTTTTTTTTAAATAATTGTTTGGGGAAAGAAATTGGATGACTTTAAACGGTTAGCAGTAGTTGATTTCAATTGATGCATTTTTACTAATTATGCTTTCATGCGATGGTGACTTTGAGTTCGCGCATTGAGTAACAATTTAGCAAATGTTTAGTTCTTTTTAACCACCACTTAACAACGTTTGTCCGTTAATCTTAAAACAAAAATTATAAATGAAGTTGTTAAAACTAAGTCGTCAATTTGTTGCAATTCGGTGAACTGCACATGCATTGTAAAGAATGTTGTACTCTAGACTTTGTTAAACTTAAAATGTAAAAAAAATAGGAAAGAGAGGTCGCAACTAATGAGTATTTGTTATTTTTGCAATTGCTGATAAATGACCCTTACCTGTATGTATTTACGGGCGAAAAAAACTACAACATTACTTTACTTTTGGGAATACGCAAAACAGTTCAATCCAACGCCTCTTATTTGATTGGCTGATATATTGAACGCAGTTTAGTTCCTATCGCATGCCATTTTGAAGTTTAACGACATGTTTTTAATCGTAAACAAGGTCGCATTTTTTATTTTACCTGCATGTTTCAGAAAAAATAGATAGCATCTATATTTATGCAAAGAAAACATGTGCTTAGCATGCTTAACAGTAAGACAACTGTAATATGTAAGTGTTACAAAAACGTGTCCTCAATCAAAAGGCAATTAATACGTCTGTTTAAGAGCGTTGCTTTTGAAAAAATATGATGCTCGACGGTTGATACAATTTTTGTTCTTGATTTTGGAAGTAAGTATAAAATATTGATAACCATATGATTGTACCAAGAATGTTCAATTTCTCCATTACGAGTCTCTACGAGGAAGCAGTAGCAATCTCTAATGTTTACTTCCCATAGCACAACCGAAAGAAACCGTTCACGGGTTTAAATTGATCAACTGCATTCAATCAAGTCGACATAAGCTGTTAGCGGCTTTTGTTTGATTATAAGTCGTGCTCATGATGCTTATAGATTCGTAGTACTGGAGTTGCAAGCTTATTGGAAATATCTGATTTTCGGTTCGATTCGACATTGCGTTGTACGAATGGGTTTATAAAATTTATGAAGCCTTGCTGCTTTTATCTTCGTAAAATTTCTTAAAGACATCCATGTACGGGCAATTGGGTCTTTTCGTAAATGGTGCGAACACGAGTTGTCGTTCGTTCGGGACTGTATGGGTTGAACAGGTACAAACCAAACGAAAACATGTTCATCACCTCATACCGCTGAAATCGTAAAATGTATTGTTTATTTCATTTCAGATATACGTATACAATTATATTTTCATTGATTGATATATTTATAGTTTTTGTTTGTTTACATTTGTATTTAAAATCTGCTTTGCCATATAATTTCGCGATCCAGAACTTGTTATCAGTTAAAGTTTAGAAATATTGATAATAGCTTACTGATTTTAAAACTGTGCCTGTTGCATTATTCAATTGATACCCAACATTCATTCCGTTGCTGTAAGGTATTTCATCGATCATAACCAGTATTATTACATAAGCTATATCTATAATGCCATCTGGCGGGGTGCAGGACTTTGGCAAAACGAGGGCTTAAACGGGAGAAACCGTGTATTAACAAGGCGATTCACGTGCCGTTCAAGCCCTGTTTTTCATATCCATAAACTGGTCCACTTCGACGACTTTCGAAGCATAAATGGGGAACTGAATAAGCACCAGTATCCTCGTGCATGCAGGGATAAAGGCAATGAATATTTGATAATTTCAATCCACTTTTCAAATTATAACATCTGCATTCTCTCGACCACAGCTTTTTTTATTGGCAACGTCAATTAAGTTACGGTTATTTACTCAACGAAATATTTACTCTATGAAAACAATGACTTATTCTGACGATATATTAATCCGTCACGACCAGTAAATTCCAAAATAATTCCTCATTTCCTACTTTGCGCGGCTGAATTTCAAATTTGCATTAATGCACTTTTTAAACATATTTGAAATCGAAAACTGCCTATCCGAAGGTAAAGCCTCGTCATTTCTGATGATGACCGAGCGAGGCATATGTTAAACACAACCTTTTACTGAATGACGTCATATGAAATTATCGAATTATTTTGTTGATGTCGAATGAACAAGACATATTGTTTTCAATGTTATTTTGATTTATTTCGTTATGTGTGATTTGTTTATGCAATAATAACGAAAATACACATTTTCTCGGACATGATCATCTGCGGGCGCTCTCAAAATCCGTTCCTGCCCGAGTGCGGACAGGAACGGGTTTTTCAACCGCCCGCAGATGATCATGCCCTCGAAAACGTGTATTATCCCTTTATTAATGTGTGTTTACTTTAAATATTGATTGATATACTTCTGACACTGTCACACGTTAGTAACTGTTAGTTTCTGGAAACATAAGTTTAAACACAAATGTTCATACCAGTTTTATTAGTGTAAATTTCTTGTTGTTTTTTTTTTCGATTAATTAATTACGCTGTTTTGAATTGTTTTGTGGTATAAATATTTTCTTAAGAATACTTTTTGAGAGTGTTGTGATTGGGCATAGTTCAGTGTTGTGTTGTTTATTTTTAATGTCCTCTGACCAAGTTAACTGACCGAGTTCTTCGGATACAGCACTCATGGTAGATCAAAGATATTGTGTCCAAAAAAATAGAGATGATCTTTTAAGTAAGTGCCTTATTCGTCTGCTTGCTTAAGATTATGATTTCATTTCCAGTCGGTTAATATTAAGGCATTTTGCTGTTAAGGATTTTATCATGTGGGATTACATTGCTTGCATTATTTGTTATCAATATTTAGAATGGTAGTCTCTTTAATTATTGTTTTTCATACATACAGTGTAACTTTAAATAGAGAATCGATATTTTATTATCTATTAAATTTAATACGTTATTTCATGTTAAATGTTTATTGCAATTCTGTGGGAAGTTTCATTTATTTCAATTCTATCTGAGCTTTTGTAAGTATTGTTAACATTGTAACAAAAGAAGTCATTGCTATTTATGATTAAATTTTTCCTTCAGCAATATGGTTAAAATGATGTGTCTGCACAACAAAAGTAACATATGTCTAGATACTGGTCTAAAGCTATTAACTAAACAATACAAAGAAGAAATATCTTACATATGGTAGGAATAATTGTGGTTATAGGGATTCACAAAATGAGAAATATCTTTTTATCCCACAATTTTTAGAGTTGTCTGCAAAACCTTGTTAAATCCCGTTATTGTTTGGAAATAAGTTAAAGGGTCTTTACAAGTAAACAACTGATATATTGTTTAAAAAAGCCTACATTTATTGAATTGATGGAATTTATCACAATCTTGTAATAAACCAACATTCTATTTGCACCCAAACCATGGAGCTTTGTTCAAAAATTAAAAAACGGTGTCATTGGAATTATATGAATCACCTATGTCATGAGCTACCAATAATGTAATTTAATGTATAATGAGACTAAAAAAAGTCTTGTAAAAGGGGAAATTATATGCTACCTTCAACTGCTATTTTTAAGGACTGTAACATAGGAAGGTAATATTCAATTTTCAATTGAACTAAGGATTAATTAACAAAATCAATAAATATATTGAAAATGTTGAAGACATGCCTTATTTTGAATGAATTACCAATTAACATAAAGAGCATATTAACAAGCCCTAAAGAAGAGAAACTTACTTAACAAATATTAATTCAATACTGTGACATTCAAGTTTTTCATACGAAATGAAAATCAGAACTCTTTAATATTGACTGGAAAAAATGTTCATGCACTCTTGCTTGTTCAATCTTACTAAGGAAATATATATCAGATGGCGCCTGTGCAAAATAGTTCACAGAAAAGGGAACACAATCTCTTTATTTGAAAACGAATTATTTTTTCAATTTTCTATGAACATTCGGTAATAATGACGTATCAAATACTATGCACTTGTTCTTGTATCCCATTTAACCCCACAATTGTTTAAATTTGTTGTGGAGATTATTTTTAGATGTAGGCCGAGCATAACTATTGACATTAAATGTCAGGAAATAACACTTTGGATCCAAAAATGAATGATACAAACAAAGTGTGACAAGAGATTAAACGGTATATCTTTTATTGTCAGAGGAAAATTAAAAGCCCTAGAAAGTCCGGATTTGAAAAAGGTATAAAACACTTGTTTGAAATTTACAAAATACAATTAAAGTAGATGAAAAGTTATGGGTCTGGTCCGTTTGTTTAAATATTTACTGCTGTCTCCCATAATGATAAAATAAACTCAGAGCACATAATATAAAAATTCTCTATTTCACAAGTGTTGTGATAAAATCTGCCTTATTAGTTTATTAAAAAAAATTAATTAAGCATGTGCTACGTACTAATGTGCAACATTTGAGTGAAAAATGTTATACATACTGGTATTCAAACATAATGTACCGGTAGTTAGAGTGTTAAAAGGCAGTTGTTTTGTGCAATTCTTGAAGAAAAAAAAAGAATTATTCACTAATGTAAGTAGACAATTATATTTATGAACCAATCAAGAAGCTGTACATGAAATACTCTGTATAATTATAAAATGCCAAACTAGTATATGAAATTCAGATTGCTATATTCAATGCTTGTATGTAACATTATACAGAGAAAACAACATTTCGCAAACATTAAGAAAAGTTTCTCATCAGAAAGGCTGTTTTAAGTTTCCTTATTTAACTACAATAGAAGATATATTTTTTGCAACACTTTATTCCACTCTTGTACTAATGTCAACATTGTTGCCATGCCAATATCAAAATAATTGTTTACTTGCAGATTGGTATATCCTCCTTCCAAACAAGATGTGTATGTGTTGTAATAACAATTGTCTGTCCCTATTCTTGATATAAATCATCATGATCTAAGACAGACAATGTTTTAATGTTCTGGATGGGGCTGTAAATTTAACGCTGATTATTTCAGGCTTTTGTCAAACTCTTCGATGACGTTAATTTTCATTTTGAACATTCTTAAGGTCGGCAAAGTTTGGCATAAAACCGACTAGGAAGTCGTCCCAACAAACGTGTCTATAAAACTTTCTAATTCTTCCGGCTATTTGCTCTTACCCAATATTTTTTGTATATTAGTCCTATGGTAACTTACATTTTTTCATAACATTAACTGACTCTGCTGCCATAATTGTGACAATAAAATATGCGACCGATCAAAAACATTGTAAACAGAACTCGCACGAACTGATCATTTAATGTCAGTTTCGAATTGAGATAAAACCTGTACCGCACACACAACTTAAATACAATGATGAGAAACCATTGATAATGATTCTTGTAAACTTGACAGTACCGAGTGCGATTGAGATAGTGTTAAAGCGGGTATATACGATTTTTTATATGTGTTAAATTGTAGTATATTGATAAAATATGTTACAATAACACAAAATAGGCAATACAAATTATACATTAAAGCCGAATTTCATAAAATGCAGCAAAGACAAATTAGCGCCCCGAGCCGATAGTGACGTACATATTTTCCTACAATAACCGAAGCATTCGTCTTTGTATTATAAACCGTTAAACTACGAGGGGTGTTCCAGAAGTTCGTGGATTTTTTCGCTATAACTTATTAGTTTGCTCGTAAAAGTCAATGAAATTTACATATTATACAAACCAATTATCACGGACTTTATATATAAGCTAAAATGCATGAATTCCATAAAGCGCGTTTGAAACGCGTTGCCATAGAGACCTCAGTATCGACATGCGGCGCACGCGTGTATTTTAGTATAAGTATGAGCATTACGCGAATTTAAATTTGGTTTAAATGTCGTTGATAAACAGAATTTACGGCAAATTTCACGTTACAGCGCCTAAGTCCTCCTTACAGCCCGAATTTGGCCCCTATGGACTTCCGCGTCTTCCTGGAAGTTAAATCACAGTTGCGCGATATTCGCTTTGCAAGTAAACAGGAACTTACAGTTGCAGCAAAGCGAATCGTGTCGTCTTTTGACGCTGACTGGTATAGAGACACTTTTGGCAAGTGGATTTCCCGACACATAAAGTGCATTCGCGTTGGAGGTGATTATGTGGAAAAGATTTGACAGTTGTTAACTTCATAACGTCATTGACGTTGAACAGAAACGTTACACGTGCGTCGGTGTGCGCATTGTGCATATGTTTAAATCTCTGATATATATTTATTGTTTTATGTATTTCCATGATATTTGGAGAGTATATTTGGAAAGGACGAAATATTCATAACATGCTATTTGTTTGTCCATTTATGTTACCAAATGAAAGTTATAGCGAAAATCCACGAACTTCTGGAACACCCCTCCTAAGTTTAGATGAACATCGTACATGTATGGTATACATGCTGGCGAATTCGGCTGTACAGCCGTTTTCAATTTCAGAATTAAATATCTGGCTTATTTCGCATTTTTCGACACATGTTCTTCTAAACTTGTATTTTAATTTATATTGAAATATATATATATACATAAAGTTTGTTACACAGTTTATATAACTTCATAAATATTTGACAAAATCGTATATACCCGCTTTAACAATGCACACGAAATTCTCTTAATTTATAAGAATTTCATTATGCATTCATGTTCCCTGTTTAGTACACGTTTATCATTTAAGTTTGTTTTTTTTAATGTAAGATTGAAATGGCAATAAAGTTATATACGCAACAAACATGTTCAACATGGGTTTGCTATACCGACGTGTTATGGGTTGTTTGTTTGGTAATCATACTTATTAAACAGTCGAAAACATACGCCTATTAGATTAATTTATTTGATAACAATAGTGTGTGTGTGACAGACGTACATACTTTGATAAACCTGAATACGTATGCATCCGTTCTTTGAATGGAATACACGTGACTCTTTAGATTTACCAACAGGGAACGGAAAAAAACTGCATAGTTAAATACAACCAAAATGTAACAACATTACCTTTAGTTATTTAATAAGCCAATAATTATAACACCAAAATACTTTTTCTAAACATAAGCAGTAAAGAACGATTTCTAATTGAAGTTTACATTATATAATCTACATTTAGCACGATTTTCCGATACAAGGTTTGCTCAATGTGCCGGTAATTTCTCGTCAAACTTTTTTGTCGCTCTCTCTTTATATATGATGATTCAATCAATTTGCTAAGATTCATGTATACCTCTTAAAACAAACGCTTATCTTTCAACACGAAGTTGCATTAGTACAATTGCATCGATTTTCCATTATATTTGAATCTATTTATTTTGACAACATATTGTATTTATATCCCTTTGAGTAAAATATTAAAGCAGGGTCAACTCGACAAATGCTAAAAATGCACGATAGTTATTGGACACAATATCCATTAATATAACACATACTGCAATCTAACATTTGAAAAGGATCAATAAATGTCGGCGCCTAATGGTTAAGTCGTTGTTATCACATATAATTGACAATACTAGCGACTGACCGGTTAATCGTCTTATATAGACGTGATTTGAAAACGTTCAGAGGCGCTGTCCACCAAAATTGATAGCAGCCCTCACTTATTACTAATGCTGATGATAATTCGATTATTGTTCACTAACTATTTATAAGCGTCAAATCAATGACATAATTTCACGAAATTTTCCTATAGGAATATAAACGATGTATCGGCAATTGTAAATTATACAGCGCGTGTTGATATAGATTGCCACATGATGTACGTCACATTGTTTGGAATCTGATGTGTTTGTCTAAAGCTACATAACTATATTATTTTTTTTACAAAATCAGTACATATATTCATGCTTAGCTTTATATCCCCGATATGTATTCGTCTTCCATGATTTATTTTACAAAAGTAAACAGTTAAAAGATGTGTTCTTTGAGCACTATTGCTGGATTTTAAGATTTATGCATACTATGTCAGCTACCTAAGATTATAACAAAATGAAGACTAAGTTTTGACAAACTTTATGATGAAAATGTTTGTGTGTTTATTTTCTTCTTTTTTAATGGGAAAAGTTCTAAGTATCTAAAAAGTCATTGGTATGGCATATACCGATCCTGCTTGGGTTGCTGTGCGAGGGCCTGTTCATTAGTAAATTATTTATTTGATTTAATAATAATTCGTTTTACAGATGAGATAGTATATGTTTCATACACTACCATACACTACCATACACTTTAACTTCGTTTAAAACAAAATAAAATTATCCTATTTGCCTCAGTAATTAATTTAATTTAAATCGTTTAATCTGATTACTAATTCATAATTTTAAAGAAACTGCCTAATGAGTGGTTTATTTAAACTGACAAACTGACAAATACTATGATTATACCATGTTTAGCTGTTACGGATTTTAATAAACTGTGCAATAATGTTTTTGATCTATTGATGCATCATGGTAACATAATTTCGTTTTTTTTGTTTATAATACATTTAGTATTTATACTTTTTATAGAGATTATTAAATCATTAACAAGTGCACTTAATCATTAATTGGAACATATATGTGATTTGCGACAGACAAAGCAGGATACACACGTAGCCTACTTTGATAAAGTAAATATATATCTGAAGCTTTTGAAATTCGCAACGTAGCATTGATGGATGTATACATATAATAATTTATATAACAGGATTGTACAATGAAGTATGGGTCATTTAGTTAGCACATCTGTTTAACAGGATGAACTTATATACACTCTATATTCATGCTTATTTGGTATGAAATTGTATATATATATATATATATATATATATATATATATATATATATATATATATATATATATATATATATATATATATATATACATATATATTTTTATATATTTATATATATATATATATATATATATATATATATATATATATATATATATATATATATATATATATATATATATATAACACCAAAAACTGTAAAGTTTACTTGAATAAAATATGTTCTGTTAATATTTTGGTGCACGTGAACAACAGGTTTAGAGGCAAGACTTTGCGAAAAAAACATACAACCAAACAGAGCATCTAGTAACTGCGTTTCAATTATACAAGCCTAAAGGATACCTTCATAAATTACAAATGAAAAACATGTGTGAACATTGGCAAATTAATCTTAACTGTTTACCGACATCTTTGTGTGCTTTTTCACGAAAAAAATGCCCTTAGTTTCAAGTGTGTTCCACTTGAGAAAGCGGCTTGTTCAGTTATCAGTCGGATACATATTATTAAATACTTTGGGTTCAAATCTTTCGACAAATTGTTCAACTACTTCGTCCCGCCATGATGTACTGCTCCTATGGCGTATGGGAAGCACCAGAGTATCGAAAAGGTTCAACATATTATGAATCGTCTTGGTTGTCAACCGATTCAAACCAAACTTGACCAGGATTGGAGACGTTGATTGGTAACCAAGCAATTATTGACATTGAACCGGCCATTCGCATGGACAAGCTCATGAGTATCGATCAAGCTTTTATCCTCGACTTACAAACCATTATATTGTGAAATTATACAAAAATTAAAGCTTCATAAAAGGACACGTATTGGCAGATATTATTGTATTCAAAACAAATGACCAATTTCCTATGCAATACAAGACAATGCATAATCTACGACATTTAACATAAATTCTATTTGAAGCTCGTCTTTTAACAGTCAGTGCAAAGCATTGGGGTTTTACATCGGTTAAAGGCATTCCAAAGCTAACATAGAATTAATCACAAAATATACTTAAGCACCCGCAAACAATTTTAATAAACTCAAATAAATATGATAGGAAATGGTAAAATGCAATTAAATATGTACATATTTATGTGTGCGTGTCGAAATAGTAAATATATTAATTATTTAAAAAGTAATCATTTCGCTTTACAGTTTTTATTCTATCAAATTGATTGGGCATCTCAATCAAAGTTGTTTTCCTAGGACCACTCGAGGACTTGTGAGATAATAAATGCGTAATTTAGAATCTAATCAACACGTAATATTAAATATAGACGGCTATATCATTGAACGCTTTTCCGGATGCAGTATATTAATAATGTCAATCAGAAATACAACAAAAGTAAGGCTATTAGCCCTTCATCGAACGTAATTGTCCAAAAAAGACTTTGAATTAAACCAATGGGATGATGCACGCGTTGAACTAAACGGTTTCAGAACCAGAAGCCCCAAAGAAATCCGTTTACAATCAATCGCTTAATTATAAACTGTCGGAAATCAATCTGGACATTAAGCCTATCACTATTTTGAATCAGCTATACATCATTCACAAGCTATTGGACCGCAGAATATATATAATGAATATTTGCGCAATAGGAAATACTGAAAAAGTCATTCACTTATTTGGGCTTTATTTCCATGTCTAAGCTTTACCCATCAGACATCATGCGACTCCTTCTCTTTTTGTTCCAATTACTTACAGAAGAACACCCACTGTTTTATAAACAAAATTCTCATATCTATTCCGCGAACAATTATTCAGAGTATATGACAACTCAAAGGCGCCATAGTGACGTTTCTTTGCTCAAAAAGTGAACCTCACCCACAGTTATGATTCGTTTTTGTCAAAACAAAACACTTGAAACTGGTATCGATTGATTCTTAAATTATTGTTGCTAATGTTAATATACTGTATAATTATGTAACTCGCCAATTACAATCACATAGCGCTTTAAATGTATTTGTATTTGACATGAGTGGAATTTTGATACGAACATGGAATGTACGGCTACCCGACCGTGAACAGACACGTGTCTAATTCTGTTAAATATATTAAACTACGTTACGAATCATCGATAATTACGGTCAAGACTTCAGTTAATTAAAAAAAGTTAAGTCATCAAAAATCATGATATGGTTAGCAAAAAAAAAACATTCTTGGAAAATGTGTACGTTTCAGTATGATACTCCTGACGGCCTCAATGGCAACTATATTAAGACGAGTTTTTACACGATATATTCTATGGTTGCATATATTTCATACAGATAATCACTGCATTCAGATAGTGCAGATGACATTGTAGGCAAAGAAAGTAGTGTATGAATTGTTGGTGAAACACCAGTATTAATATTCACGTATCAGTTGGAAAAGATTAAGACAAAGCTCAAAAAAAAAAATCTTTGCAACTAGGTGCATAACGACAGCATTATTATTCAACTATACATAATGTGTATATGTATCTAAATCTAATAAAATACGATAGTGTTTTTTTTTGCCATATGCTGCTTTAATGTAATCCTTTCTCAGCAAGTTACATCTCTGATAGCTGAGTTTTAATAGTGAAACCTGTGATTATTAAATGCTGTTTGATTGTAAATTCGTTGAAATAAGGTTTAATTATAGTTACACTGAAATGATTTATATAACAAATTGGACACATGATTAGGTTTGGTTGCCATAAAATGGATTGTAACCCCCAATTCCAGGCTACCCATTGACCGTCCCAAGGTGGTATAAACTCAGTTTTATTTTAATATTGGTGTGTGTTTCGCCATGAGTTTTGTCCTAGGTCTATATGTATTGCAATATCCTCGATTAATCTTCGAAAGACGATCAGAACGATTTCCAGCAGAAATTCTAAATCAAATACACAATGAACGAAAGAACATGAACATCTGGCTGTTTAATCATTGAGAGTTTTGATCTCTGATAGCAGTAATATCACTATCATATGGATTTGTATCAGGAAAGATGTCACAAGTAATGTGAGTCTATATGCTCTCTATCTTTGTCAGGAGGCTATGTCAAGACTGTCGCTGTCTAGAACAATGGCATCTCAGTGTCTGCATGAATGTCCGGTGGTATTTATCATCGTGTGTTCAATAGGACATGCACAGTTGCAGAGGCTTTTGTTATTTCAAAAGGTGTCATCGCCGCGGTTGCAATGTGCAAAACTTGATTGTTGCTGTTTGGTATGCCATATATACATTTGTAAAAAAAGCCTTATGTGAAATATCATTAAAAGTAACAATGGCAAATATGTTATCAATTTAATTTATACATTGAAAGCTAAGATACTTTGTTTTATTTAGAAAATATGATTGATCATTTATTGTTTTACTCAACATTTGCAATTTTAAATTTATGATTTCCTGACAAGATGAGTTCATAAAATGTGGTTTCTTTTGAATAGAAAAAGAAACTATTCACACGTAAACTAGTTGATTTCTTTAAAACAAATGTGTTCTTGGTACGAACAATACAGTGTTTGAATGCTTCATTTGGGAAAACAAATGTCAGGTTTTATATCGCTTGAAAAGAATCTATTTCTTAATGCGATTGTAATGACGTTTGTTTTGTTTACGCGTCCCAAACTTAAATCTTTAAGGAGCGTTCAAGGTATTTAAATGAATCGTTACAAAGATATGTGGATAAATAACAATTATAGTTGATTTATACAAAATAATACCATTTAGTCAATGCTTAAAATAATGAAAGACTACTTCAATGCATTGGCAATCAACGGATAACCATGTTCTTACGGTCTTGTTCAAGTATTATAAATACGAATTCAAAAAACAAACGTGCTTTTTGACGAACGAACACCAAATGAAATGTGTATTCACTTGATTGACGTAATCAATCACAAGAATAACTTGCCAATAAAATGTAAATGAGTGATATCAAAACGTCATTGCCAACGTAATGATATCCAAAATTATGCTAGGCAAAAATCTTGCTTCCTTTGTTTCATAGCCTTGTCATAATTTGTCATAATTTATCGAGTTTTATTGTTAACTCATCTAATTATGAAACAATAAGTACAAACCAATTACAGCGCATTACAGCGTGTGTGTTTTTTATTATTTGTATCATATTGAAGACATTTGCGGAGGGTTGTCTTTTGGCTCAGAGACATAACGTTTAACGACAATGTTTGTGATATTTGCCTGTTTCGTTTTGTGTGTGGATTAAACTCGTTTTATGGAATTGAACTCGACGGATAAGCGGAATTAAAATACTATAGATGGCGAAAACGCAAATAGTGTTTCTTCTGTTGATGTAAACGGATTGTCATTAACCAACATGTCACAATAATTGATTCCGTTTTGTACTGGGTCCATCTTTACTAAAGGCTGCAACACTCATATTTTGATCCGTACATAATTGCGTTAAATGTTGCGTATAACAATTTAATAGTGTAAACATTTTATTTGCTGTACAGGTTGATCATCCGTCTGATATTGGTGCCCGATACCCCCACCCCATTACATCCGGTGAACACAAAACTGAATATGATTCTATAACACAAATTTAAGTGTACGTTTGGCGCATGCAATTTATAAACAGGTCTTTAACTGCGCTCTATTTCTATGTGTTTTTGATCGAGTAAATATTTTAGAAATATAAAGAAAAACGGCCTTATAAGGATCAATAAATCAATTATTGCATTGACTTATGAAAAGGTTTATTAACTGTATTGACTACAGAAACGTAAACGTTTTAGCCTAGGCAATAACATAGAATGCCTTGTGAAGTGTTTCGTTATAAATGTTTCATTAACAATATTGTAAATTAAAAATACTGTTTATAATAATATTTAATATTTAAAGCGAGATTATACAATTTCGTCAAATATTTATGAATGTATATAAAATGTTTAAAAAAAAAATTATACAAATATTTCAATATAAATTAAAATAAAAGTTTAGAAGAACATGTGTCGAAAAATGCGAAATTATCCAGATGTAATTCTGAAATCGAAAATCTCTGTACAGTCGCATTCGCCAGCATGTATATCATGCATGTACGGTGTGCATCTAAATTTAGTTTTAGTGCAGATTCGTTCAAACGACACAAAGACACATTTTTTTCTTTACGGATCCTTTTTATTTTCTGCAACGATATATATTCATACGAAACACGAGCACTAACTCCGATCCTAATAAAAAGACGAATGCTTTGATAATTGTAGGAAAATATGTACGAAATATCTTCGTCACAATCGGCACTGGGCCCTAATTTTTCTTTGCTGCATTTTATGAAATTCGTTTTCAATGTATAATTTGTCTTGCCTATTTTGTGTTATTGTAACATATTTGTATCAATATATTACAATTTAACACATATACAAATCGTACAATCTCGCATTTATTGATAATATTGTTCTGATATTATAAAGGCTTTGGTTGGCGTAATGTCTCCAATCACACTAATGCATTATGATTAATCACATGTTTAGGCATAATTTTTCGTGTTGGAAAGTACAAAGAATTATTTAATGCGTGTGTAAAACTGTCACCATTTAAGCTCAAGAAGAAGTAATAGAATAGAAGCTGTGACAGTTCTTTGAAAGGATAAATCATTTCCCACAAATAAGGACAATTAAATGAGCGCTTCGAGAGTGTGTTGTTTATATGAAGAATTTTAGTTGATACTTTTTAACTAAATTTAATCGTAACTACAACACTTTTTATTAATGTGCATATTAAACAACTAATTAATTAACAATTAAAATAACTTTTGAACAATACGTTATAACACCTGTGCGGTTATGATTAAATGTGAGGTTCGGCAAGCCTTTCTACTGGTTTAAATCCCGAAACGCGTTAATGAAAAGTTAAGACAGACAGACAGACAGACAGACAGACAGTTTATTCAGACTTATACACAAGTACATCGTCTTCATACTTAAGTTTACATATTATTTTCTGTCACGTAACTAGGTATAACAAATAAACATTACATAACATAAATATACATTTAGGAATACAAATACAAATCCACTATCAAAGCGGTAATGAAACTTATGGAACAGTATTATTCAGAATCGTATTTCTTATAACAAGCGCTTCTTTTATATATTTACATACATTGTAAATTACTGATTTGTCACATGAAAGTAATAACTTGTGGAATTTATATACAGATGGGTTTTCATAATAAATACGGCTTATAATTTTTTTCCTTAAATCAGAATAACAGCGGCATATACAAATAAAATGGTACTCATCTTCTAAATCCAAGTCATTGCAACATAAACAATAACGTTCATTACGTGGTATGTTATTTTGGGCGTATCTGCCAGTTTGAATTCTCAAAGGATGTGCAGAGACTCTTAGTCTTACAAAAAATAATCGCAGACGTCTAGGAAGTAAGTCTAAATATGTTTCATATTCCAAACAGCTTTTAAAAACTTTATTCATATCTAATACAGTACTATTATTCATTTTACCGTACCACTCTTGTTTAAAATTGTCATCAAGTCTACATTTAAACTCGCTAATAAAACTATTAACTTGAACAACGTTTGGATTTTCAAATACATAACCAAATCCAAAATTATTTAACATGCTCTTGACATTTGAGACCCAGTTCGTATAACCTTTATTACAATCGTTCAAGGCTTGTTTGTACACATTTTGCATTATGATATTTTCATTTCTCAAAATTTTAAACCAATATTTAATAATTTTAACAAATCTGTTTATATACAATGGATATCTACCTAATTCTCCATAAACAGCAACATTACATGTATTTATTTTCACCTGTAGCAAGCGTTTGCAAAATTTTAAATGTATACGTTCTATATCATCTGACTTCGTGAAACCCCACACTTCTGAGGCATAATTTAATATAGAACCCACAAAAGAGTCAAATAACTGGCAAAATATTTTCGGTTTTATGTCAAATTCATTGCATTTAAACAATAATGTATTCAATGCTTTAAGGGCTTTACCAACCAAATGTTCTTGGTTTAATTTAAAACTTCCAGTATAATTCAGCACCGTACCTAAATAGTTAAAGTTATCAACAACTTCGATATAATTACCATTGTATGACCATTTTTCATTTTCTTTTAATCCCCCTCTTTTCCGAAAAACCATTATTTTAGTTTTTGCAGTGTTAACATTTAGCCCCCAAGCATTGCAGTATACATACAATTTATCTAAATGTGATTGGACCTCAGCAGGTGACTTGCCTAAAATAGCCATGTCATCGGCAAAAAGTAATAAAATCAACACAATATCATCTATACTCAAACCAGAGTTAATGCTATCTTGTAAGTAAAGTTCAAGATCTTCGACAAATAAAGAAAACAAGATCGGCGACATTACCTCCCCTTGCCTCAGTCCAACCGCATAGCTAAAATAATCTGAATAAGATGAACATGATTTAACACGTGACTTAACATTTGCATACATATCCTTCACTATTCTAAGCAATTTACCTTGTATACCAGACTTAAACATTTTCAACCATAATGCATTGCGGTAAATAAGCATTAATATCCCGACAGTTTTTATAGTGTGAAAATAGCTTAAATACCAATTGTATTTTAAATGTCGTTGCGTATGAATAGTGTAGTGTGTTCTATCGTTTACGCAAGTGGGTATTCGCAGTGAAAACAAAAATGGCTGAAAATAATACATCTTTTGATAAGGTTAAAGGAGTTTATTTATTTCAATTTGTTACTAAAATCCCAAAAATGCTTTACTTAATCAACTTCCTTTTTGTACCGTTACATGTATGGTGTTACTTTTGCTGCAATATCAGACAAGACAAGACAAGACAAATATTTATTCAGACTTGCACAGTGTACATCGTCTAAACACTAGATATTTCACATACAATTATGTCACAGAGATAAACATAGTAATAATATAAACATAAGGAGCATCGTATACGTTTAGGAAAAGTTACAGAGATAAACATAGTAGTAACAATAACATAATCAGCATCGTATACGGTTACGAAAAGGCAAGGTAATATATGGAGGATTGCTATATAAATTGATTAACAGCATTAGTAATATTATTTCTTAAAATCAGAGCTTCTTTTACAAATTTGGCTAACTTAATAAGTTCAAATTTATTCGTTGTATTCAGCAACTGGTGGAATTTGTAAACAGAAGGCCTATTGTAATAACATTTCTTTAAATAGTTTTTTCTAATATCAACGTATAATGGACATTTACAGACAAAATGGTACTCATCTTCAATATCTAATTCGTTACAACAAAGGCAAAAACGTTCATTTCGTGGTATATTTTGACCAGCATATCTTCCAGTTTGAATTCTCAGTGGTAGGCTGGAAGATCGAAGCTTTGCGACATAGTGTCTTAGTGATTTAGGTAATAAATCTAAATAATTTTCGTATACAAATGTTGACTTAAACACACGGTACATATCTAAAACAGAGCTATTTTCAATGGATCGAAACCACTCTTGTTTATAAGTATCAATGACAACAGTTTTAAACTGTGGTATAACTATTTTAACATCGACGGAGCTTGGATTATTAAACACGTATGAAAAACCGTAAGTGTCTAACAATAGTTTAACATTAGATACCCAATTAGAACGACCATTTTGACAATCATTTAATGCTTGTATATAAATCGATTTTAAAATTATGTTATCAGTTTCAATAAGTTTAAACCAATATTTAACCATTTTAACATATCTATGGATAAATAGTGGGTATCTTCCTAACTCGCCATACACTACAGCATTACATACAGTTTGCTTAACGTTTAACAATCTTTTACAAAACTTTAAGTGTATCCTCTCCAATTCCATGGATTTTGCTTTACCCCATATCTCACATGCGTAATTCAGTATGGATCCAACAAAGGCATCGAATAGCTGGAATTGTGTTTTTGGTTTTAAGTCAAACTCTTTACATTTGTTAAATAAAATATTCATAGCTTTAAGTGCTTTTCCACATAAATATTCCTGATTTAAATTAAAATTTCCAGTGTAATTAAAAACAGTTCCCAAATAATTAAAATCATTTACTACTTCTATTTGCTGACCTTCAAATGTCCATGTTTCAGATGGCAATAATCTACCCCGTTTGCGAAACACCATTATTTTAGTTTTATCGGTATTAACCTTTAATCCCCAGCATTTACAATAATTTGAAACAAGATCCAAGTGTTTCTGCACTTCCGCGGGCGATTTACCAATTATAGCCATATCATCTGCGAAAAGTAACAAAATCAATACAATGTCATCAATACTTAGGCCGGAAGAGACGTCATTCTGTAAAAACATTTCTAAGTCTTCTACAAATAAGGAAAACAACAAAGGGGACATAACTTCACCTTGCCGTAATCCTACAGCGTAGTTAAAATAGTCTGAGTATGATGAACAATGTTTAACACATGATTTAACATTTTCATACATACTTTTTATTATTCTAAGCAATTTACCTTCTATGCCGGCCTTGTATATTTTCAGCCATAATGCATTACGGTAAACAGAATCAAAACATTTCATCATGTCAACGTATATTACATAAAGTCTTTTATTTTCATTTATATATTTTTGAACCAGGGACATGAGAATGTATATAGCGTCAATTGTTGAGCGCCCTTTTCTGAATCCGAATTGGGCGTCCGAAATTATATTAAAGTTACTACAAAAAGTTTCTAATCTATTGTTAACAACTGAGGTAAATAGCTTAGATAAACAACTTAGAAGAGTAATCCCTCTATAATTGTTCACATCAGATTTATCACCTTTTTTATGTAGAGGGATTATAATACCTTCCGTCCATTTCTCGGGGAAATGACCAGAGTTCAACACAGCATTAAACAAATCACATATATGCAACGCTAAAATATCAATACATTCAATCAAATATTCGTTTAAAATATAGTCACTTCCATATGCTTTGTTGCGTTTCAATCGTTTTACAGACAATTTAATCTCATCAACGGTAAATGGCTGATCTAGTTCGGGGAAACGTGAATTTGGCAAATTGAAATTATGAGTACTACAAAAATGTTCAGCCTCATCATTAACACAATCAAACAAACCATGACTAATATCAGAGAAAAAATGTTGAAAGTCTTCCAAAGGGATATTGTGATTTTTAGTTTGATTATTTGATTTAAAGTATTTCCAAAATTCTTTTGGTCTACGATTTTTTAAACGTTCTATCTCATTGGCCTTATTTCTCAAATAGCATTTTTTCTTTCTATTGATAATTTGTTTGTACTCCTTTTTACATTGCAACAATTGAAGTCTATTGTCTTCCGACTTATTACAGTTAAATTGTTTTAACAGGGAAACATAGTGACCGTGTGCAATTTTACATTCCACATCGAACCAATCAGCATGCCTTACAGCGCTACACTGTTCAAATTTTGATGTATTGGTTATTACATAATCTTTGCAAAATAAAGGATCAGCAACATTACGTATAACATCAGTGAATTTATTTAACGCACTATTTATAGAGTCACAGCTTGTACAATCTAAATCCTCTACAATTGTGTTAAACATAGGTAAGTTGCTAATAATACCCGATCTAAATTGGTTACGCAATGAATCGTTCCATTTAAACTTCGTTTCAGTGTATGACAATTGTTCAACCGTTTTATTGTTACAATACAATGTAAACGATAACGGTGTGTGGTCACTGAATTCATTAAAAAAGTGTACTACAAATTCTTTAATAAGTGCGAAATTTCGTTCATGGCAAACCAAATAATCAATTGTAGATAGACCGTTATGAGAAAAGTATGTAGACTGACTCGTATTACCTATTCTGCCATTGACAACACGATAATTAGAGGATTTACATAGATCAAGCAGTTTAATACCGTGATTATTGTGAGATCTATCAACAGAGGCCCTACCAGAGTACGTATCTGGGTCATAATCAATATCATCTATAAAACTATTTAGAACATCATGGATTACAAAATCAGGTTTGGACCCAATCCTACTATTAAAGTCACCACAAAGTAATACGCGTCCTTTATTTTCATATATAGAAATGTCATTTTCGAGTAATTCAAAAAAATCTACACTTATAACATTGTATGCAGGTGAATTTTCACACCAAACATAACATCCGCAAAGATAAATATCTTCATTCAAACCAAAAAAATGTTGGTCTAATTTTAACCAGATAATTGAATCATGGTGATTTTTTATAATCTCAATACCATCTTTTAAATATTCTTTAAAATATAAAGCTACCCCACCACTACATCTACGTGCGTTCTTGTTCTGGAATTTCCTATAAAAATTATGAGAGATATACCCATTTAAAGAAATGTTACTTGAAGAATTGGTCCAAGTTTCAAACAAAAAACAAATATCATACTTTAACAAAATATCAACAAATAAAGGATCGTCAATCTTGCATTGCGACAGACCATTTACATTCCACGACAGGATCGCGAGTTCTCCCCCATCGTGTCCCTATTCCTTGACCGGACGACCGTCAACGTAGAGGGTATCGTAGGCTATCCAGGATCGTTTGCCTTGCCCCCTCGCCTCTTTCATTTTCGGGACCAGCCGTCTGCGCGTCGCTACCACTTCCGGTGGAAACTGCTCAAATACGTTGAAGTTTGAGCCGTTCAGTTCTTTCCACTGCCGCCGAACAGCCTCGCGGTCCTTGAAGAAGGCGAACTTTGCCACAATTGATCGGGTCTTCCCTGGTGTTGGTTGGCCTGGAGAACGGTGCACCCTTTCAAACTGCATGCGGTCGGCAGCATCCTTCGCGATCTTCAGGGCTTCGTGTATGTGCTTCCGGAGCGTACTTTCCGTCACTTCCGGTGTTTCGCCGGCAACTTCCGGAACACCAGTAAAAATAAGGTTATTTCTCATTGATTGAGATTTTAAATATGTCATGTCGTCTCGGAAGTTGTCGCGCTCCTTCTCCAGGTGCTCCACTCGACTCGTGACATCGGCAACAGCGATGCCCGCGCCCTCTGATGCGTGTTCCAGGCGTTCGACTCGTTGTTCGACCCCTTTAATACGAGTCTCAAGGGCTAGGCACATGCACTTTATGTCCTTTTCGAAAGTGGTAAAGCGTTCCTCGAGTCTAGTGATACACGATAGCTTTTTTTCCACATTATCTAGCCGACAATTAATAGCATTTAAACAATTCATGATATCTCTAGATGTAGGCTCACCTTCAGACGCCATATTGTCCACTAGATTCACAAGCTCGCTCACAAAAACACTGCTATTAACATCCTCAGGATTATAAAGCACAGCACTAGCTTGGCTAAGAACATCACTTAGTGAAGTATCCCCTGACGGGCCTCTTTGCTTTGTTTGTTTGATATTTTGTTTGTTTATGTCACTATCACTACTACTTCGGTTTTTTCTTTTACTTTTTCCCATTAGTAACACTTAAAGAAACATTTTAAACACTATAGAGCGTTATAATATTCCATTTATGGCGTTGTTATTCCAAGTTTTTATTAATTTCCACCACCTTGAAAAAAACACGACCGCTTCGCGCCAAGTCACGTGACAAACCAGAGTGTAACCAAAGCTATCAGAGTGTAGCAACTTTTAAAATGTAATTCAATTGATAAAGAAACATTAAATGGAAATGAAGTTGTTGGTTGCGATAGATTGTTGTTGTTTATTCAATCGTGAACGAATAAAACGCATATAAATTTATTGTTGCAGTTGGGAATATAAATCGATAATCTTCCACAACAAGATAATATTTTCAATATTTATTTATAAGTAAAACAGTTGATAATTTTGGCATGGTCGATAAACTCCTAATATGTTATTGAATTATATGACATATGATGATGCTAACTGTTTTAATGTTCAGTGTTGTCAAGTGACTTATTTCGATTGAAAAGAAAAGACGCCATTACAACTTGTATATGTATTGCTATATCATGTTTTAAGAATTACGTGATAATCTTAAGGAAATCACGATGGCGACGTCCATGCAGAGAAAGGTACTTTTTGTGGTTGTATACTGTTTTACTGTTATTAATTTTTTAAATGCCGCCCACTGTCCAGCAATATCAGAGCTATAGTGGTAAGCGTTTATTTCGTATTACTATTCGCTTCAATCAAATCTTCACCCGCTACGAAATTTCTTTGCGGGACAAATCGTAAAGAGAAAAGTCGAGATATAAAACGAATATTAATACGAAATAACTATAAATCGCGAGGTCTCTTTTGTAAATGCGACTTATTTCAATGCAAACATTTGTTTTTTTGTTTCACGACACACCCAACTGATGTCAAAAGTTACCTTCGTATTTCAACTTTCCGTTGACAGCGGTGCTCGTGTGCCTAAAATCTAGTTTCCGTGTCGGCTTCAAGCGCCCAGACACAAACAACATGTCACAATACTCCCTCTGGCCATAAAACACAATTATTAACGGTCTTGTGTAAGCAGTTGTGTGACCCGAGTAGCGCTGGATCTGGGATAATGTGAAGCAAATGCGCATAAGTTAGATATTCTCCGTTATAGAATTAGCTACAATGTAACTTAATGTGAAGATTTAGCTGATTGAATGTTTGTTAATTTCCACCGAAGCCAATATCAGACGATTGGCGAGTATGGCATGCGTTATGTTATGCTTTTCAGCGGAATATGGCAGTTTATTGGTGCAAGAAATACAACTCGAGAAATAATGTAAAATTGAAATTGACAAATATCATCTGTATATTAAAGATAACGACATGCTTATGCAATGCAAGTTTTTTATCTTTAATGTGTTTTATATTTAATACGTTGGTGTTTCTATTGTATATGCAATTGGTCACTTATCGGAAATAAACCTATTTTATTCTAACAAGACCGATATCTGTAAAAGGGACACGTTTTATGCACATACTAAACGCAACAAAATATATGTTCTCCTTTACGATGTCTTCTGTAAAAAGAATGTGCAATCGAAAAATATTTATAAGTATATGTCTCTTGAACTTTTTAAACAAATACGATATTAAATTTATATTTGTTTGGTTTCCCTTAATCGTTTATTAAGACGTTACATTTCTGTTGTTCTATTATTCATATTTACAATCGACTTCGATAATCGGGTTATAAAATGATAATGATAATGCATGTTTTATATGACAATGGTATATAAAATAACCGGTGATGCTATGTAGTAAATTTTATAAGCATGTTTTGTGAATACTCCGATCCAAGTGTGAGGTTCAGAGGTAAATGAAATCGGTTTTAATCCATAATTATTCTTTAAACTTTCTGTTCCAAGATGGGGATACAATTTTACTTGTTGTTATTGTATATTTTAATGTTGACCATAGTTGTTTGTACTATGTAAGACTGTGTTACAATCGGTTAATTTTAGGCGTTAGTTTGGCTATAAATTACATGCAGCATGTAACTGCCTGTGCGCTGCATTTCAGAGTTCTCCTCTGCCTCTGCAACTCTAGATATCATGTTTTGTATCTAAAACAAGATGCTGAAATAAGGTTTACACATTTTACAATATAATTGTGTATATTACAGAATCAAAGTGCAAAAGGTTACATCTTCAGATCTTATATCAATATCAGGCATCTAAGAATTATAATACTGATGCATTTCACGATAATATTTTTTGTAAATAAATCAAAAACATAAATTGTTGAACCAAACCCATTATAATTTTACGACTTTAGAAAAATATTACCATGAAATCACTACAAATCACTATAATCAATATTTAATTATAAATGTCATATATATTTTGATAACACAATTTAAATTCTCAAATGATTATGTTTACATAACATGATAAAATGTCTCAATTGGGAATAAATAATGTCTGAATTTATCTTGAAGACAATATGTCGTTTGCATGAGAAGATCTTGTTTCTGATTACGTATATGTTCATATGTTGCCCCATGGGACATGCATTAAGAGCTTATGTACGTTCGAGGTATTTTAGTTCGTGCTACGTGTAATAGACTCTACAAATACATCATTCAGTGTTGTTAATTGGTGAATGGCTTCTGTCCACTCAGACTGAACAAACCCTTCATTATACGGTATGTTTTTATCTCGATAATAAATCAGAATGCGTGTATGTGCTTCATATTGTCCAGTTTAAACATTCTTGCCTGATAAACATAGTATGCTAGCATGTAAGAACAATCAACAAATTATTGTAGAAATTTACGACGGGTGATCTTTATTTCCTATTTGTATCGGACTTTGATAACATTGTATTTGAAAAAGGTAATTTGGTGACATATTGCTAAAACGAACTGAACAAAAAAACAATTAAAACAGTTTGTACGATTAATGATGTGCATTGGTATTAGTATATAACACATTTTATTTTCGAAAAATAAACCTTAGAAATGAAACTTTCAACCCGCCATTTTTTTCTGTGATTGTAATACCATGTCACCTGCGGCCGGCGTTTTTACGGGGACCCATGACGCTGTGGGGTTGTCGCGAGACCGCATAAAGACGGCGCGACTACTTTCGACATATTAAAAGTAAACGCCAAGTCTCTGCGTCCATGCCGTGCCCTGGATAAAACGCCTTTTGATTGCCGTTGTGACGAAGCAGACGCAGAATAAAGTCAATGCAAAAGATAATGTAGCGCTACTGTCGTATGTGACGTGGAAAGAACGTTGTATGGACGCTGTCACATCGCCTATCATCGAGTGTGTCGATGACCATATATCTTGAGCAGCTCCAACTAAACTAGTATTACTGCAATGTCATTGTCAATAAATCGGACAACCACTGTTCCGATGGCGTATTTCTTTGAAATCCAATCAGTCCTGATTAACCCATACATACAAGTTTATTTTTATGCTATTTTCTTGTAAAATTATTAACCTGTTGAAACATGACGACTGTTGAAACACTATTTGATATTGAAAACACAGTCATGCATAAAGTATCCTCCAAAGTTAGGAACGCAATAATGGGTTGCGAATTGAAACGGAGTTAAACCTTAAGTGCCGTTAGACAAAGTATGGTTAGGTTGCGCCTACTGTCTACAGCTTTGATTAGCGAAGGGCTTTTAATAATAAAGGGCAAACGTCGTAATATGGTAAAACTTTATTTGTCTTACAAATGAATGAAACTTAAACAATCATCGCTTTCGATTAACCGTTTCAAGATAAAAACAGTTTGTTGAGAGAACATGATCATTTTAATTGTTGCATCCTTTTAATGGTGTTACACATTCGTTTAATATAATTTGTCATCCTTGTTCGTATGATACATATTAACAAAACTCCAAACAAATGTATCCCGAAGCGCAGTATTCCATTTAAATTTAGCAATTGTAAAATCACATTAAGAATGTTATTATGAATGCAATGAGAAGAAGGTAAACTAGCATTCGCGTTGCTATTCTTTTTTGTATAAAAATTCATATTAGCTAAAATAGGGAAATGGTCAGTTTCGTCCAATGGTTCACAGTCATTTAGTACATGAATGGTTGCAGCATATTTCTAGTAAAGTGTGCCTGAAAGAATTATAATTTGATAAATATTTGTTCTAGGCAGCTCAAAAACGCCTGTACCATAGTCTGCCTCTAAATTAAAAATAAAGTCAATGTTATCTTCTACCACCATTAGATAATCTTCAAGATATAGGAGGCAATCGGTGTACATGTTTTTAACAATATGAGCTCTTCGACGATACAGGTTATTCCGTTTGTATCATCCGTTTGTATGGGGGTTGCTATTATGTAGTGGATATGATACCCGTCTAGCGACCGAGAAGTCACGGGTTTGATTGTCATTATGTAGAAACTAGTACGTGACAGGATAGCCTATTGGTATCAGGTTTTAATTTTATCTCGATGACCAATTTACGAGTCCCACAGTGTCAAACAACATAAGTTTTGCTGTCAATACAAGCAATTGTTTCCAGCGGCACTTGGTCACCTGGGTTATACTATGACTGTGAGTTAAATATCACATTACATTATGTTCAGTATGTTTTATTTAGGTTTGAGTCCATGCGTATGTGAATAGATTTGACATATTTGCGTTTTTGGTTGAAAACAGATTTAAAAATAAACGACAACCAATTCTATATTTATCACGTGCATTTCAACAAACGGATGCTGATGCGGGAAACTTTAACCCATTTATGACTAGTGGACTCTCCCACCCTTCTAAATTGGATCTATTTATTTCCAAAATTAAGGATGTCTAGTATATATATTTCTAAATTTAGAATATTTCTTACAGAAATTCCTTTAAGCAAACAGCGCAGACCCTGATGAGACGCCGCATCATGCGGCGTCTCAACTGGGTCTACGATGTTTGCCAATGCCTTTTTTTCTAGACGCTAGGCATAAATGGGTTAAGGGTGGGGTGCGCTTCATTTGTCAATCAATCACATTAGTTATCACTGTTAAATTCATCCTCACTTTATCAATAGATTGTACAACAGATCATAGAGAATCGTGGTATTTGAAACAGCACTTGTTGCCACTTTACGTTCCACATAGTCCGAGGGCAACATATATTTCCGATCGTATTTATTGTTTTTAAGGGTGATTAGATAGGCTAACATTTTGACCACATCATCTAAACCACGAGAGTCACTTCGAAACATTATTTCTCGTCTTTGAATCATGTAAGATTGTTTCTTTACCAAAGATACTGATTCCGAAGCGTCATTTAATTCATGTGTTTGTCTATTTATCCGAACCCCAGTTTCCCATGGTCTGCGTTCCACTGGCCAGGCATTTTCGATTTCTGTATCGAGTGCAACATCTGGAATGCCCACGGAGCTCAGTACGCGCTGCAACTTAGGGGCGCCCATCTCCCTCGCCGAGACTATTACGTTATACGGAGGGTTGACGTTATAAGATGGGTTGCCCGGTGACAGTATCACATCTGGAGGTAACCTTTAAGTAAACATAAGTAATAACATGGGATTAATCTTGGTTCTTTCAAGGAAGCTATTCCGCTGTTTGTCTTACTTGTGTTGAGCAAATGTTTACATTTTGGTTTGTTGCTTCGTAAGTCGCATTTGACAAATGTGACGCGTAATGCGAAAATAGGTCCTTTGACATATACGAACAACGTAACACCCCGCCGTCTGGTCAGGAGAAACCATGTCCGCTTATGAGACCACAAAACCGTGCATGATTTTATAGCGGACAGCGCCGCTCCTAATCTGACTGCGGGGATTCATATGTGATAAGAATCATTTTCGCATGACGCGGTACATCTCAATGTATGCTTGTTATCAGAGTTAACAGCTGATTAGCTGGTATAAATGATATGTGTGTAGATTAATAAATGGATGTTAAAATGTGTGAGAACTTATACATATAAATGCATTCTAAATTTAAAAAAATATCAGAAGTACAAAAGACAATACGAATATTGTTAAAACATTATGAATAATGTGTTAGACGGTTAGACGTAAAACAACATCCTTAACGAATAGCAATATGACATATCGTTAAATAAAGCACAGAAAGTAATAAAAAAATGACCAAGAGAAGAACAGAACGTTTTTTTAATACGCGGTATGTTTAGACCAATATAATTTAACATCCTTCTGCAAAGCAAAATGTAACATAAAATGAACATTAGCATGTCAAAATTCCTCATGGCAAATATCGAATGTCGTATTTCATCCGCCCAAAAAATACGTCCTGTGCGTGTGGAAACCTTGGTTTGATAACGATAATGTTTATAAGTTTTCCCATCGGACGAGCTACAAAATATTGGTATGTTCGTTTATACAAGATCTTGAACTGACCAAATTGGAAGCATGATTCATGTTAAATTGGCATGATAGGTTTTCAGTCAGTCAAAATAAAAATGCCAACATGATGTATTCCTCAGAACTATTAATGATTTATTCTCATCAGTCTGACAGACTATACAATCACTGTAGCAGCATATAATATGTTAACCAATTTATGCCTTGTGGACTCTCCCATCCTGCTAAATTGGATCAATTTATATCCAAAATTAGGGATGTCTAGTATAATTATTTCTATATTTAGAATATTTCTTACATAAATTCCTATAAGCAAACAGTGCAGACCCTGATGAGACGCCGCATCATGCGGCGTCTTATCTGGGTCTACGATGTTTGCCAAGGCCTTTTTTCTAGACGCTAGGGATAAATGGATAAAGTTACACTCAATATATGTGCATGGAATACGTGTGTAACCGAAGACCGTCAGACGACGCGTAAAACTAAAATGCATTCTTAATTGTGTCGTTCTACAGTTTACGCCTAGTGTCTGGCTTGTTCATCATAATTGTCATGGTAATAAGTATTATATATTCTCATTAAAACAATGTTAAGCTTAAAAAGTCATGCAATAATGACATAAACGAAACTTAATTGGAATTCCTCAATTCACAGATATGGCTATAAAATTTCAAAAAATGTCATCTAGTTATCTAAGAAGGAAATTAATACTTGCAGCATTTGAATATTTTTATTATAACATATTTAATTGTTAAATAAATCAGTTTAATGACCACCACAGTTCGTGTTGGTGTGCTTAAAGAAATTTAATGTGTATGAAAATGTCATGCTGTATCTTTCTTTTACATACTTAGTTAAAGAGAAAATATTATTGATATACGTACAGGATTTATGATTATTATACGCTGATGGTCGGCACGACCACGAGGATGATGATGATGAGGAGGAGGAGAAAGATGAGGATGAGGAGGAGGGGGTGAATGAAGATGATGATGATGATGATGATGATGATGATGATGATGATGATGATGATGATGATGATGATGATGATGATGATGATGATGATGATGATGATGATGATGATGATGATGATGATGATGATGATGATGATGATGATGATGATGATGATGATGATGATGATGATGATGATGATGATGATGATGATGATGATGATGATGATGATGATGATGATGATGATGATGATGATGATGATGATGATGATGATGATGTGATGATGATGATGATGATGATGATGATGATGATGATGATGATGATGATGATGATGATGATGTCGATGTCGATGATGATGTCGAAAATGCCGATTTCAACTAGAATTACCAACACGTTGAAGATGACGCATTTTTTGAGCTAAACAATATTTTTAGGACAACGTAAACGTATTTTTTATTTGCTCTTTCCTAATAAAATGTCAAGGCGCTGCCATTACGATTCACTATCGATAAGTAATGAGAAAAGTCCATTTGATTTAGCTTGATAGTTGATACAGACTGCAGTTTCTGCAACAGTCCAGTCAGATTGAGAGCATCAAAAAGGTAATATCTATTTCAAAAGTGTATACTATTTATTATATCGAGATAGAGTTCATTGAAAAGCTAAATAATTCTATGACAGTCACTAACAAAATAAGGGCTATTGTCAACTGAACAAATACGTTGAATCGTTTCATAAAGTATCTTAGTGCATTTCGTAATTTTATGCGCAATGTTAATTTAAGTTCACAGCTGAAAAAGCTGAACTATTTTGTCAAGATAGTAGTTGAGTTATTTAAATGTTATTCCATTATGAAACCGACTTTAACAGCTGTAGTATACGAAGACTGTCCCAATAGCGGATCCCCCTTTTCGCAGTTATTTCCATAAGAAAAATCGTCTAGACGCCACGTGTGACTGCAATTTAACCGCCCACGACAAGCCTTCGTAAATCATTTTATTTCATAAACTTACACAAACAAACAATAAAGCAAGACTTACGAGCACATTACAAGCAAATTCGTTGAATTGATATCTCCCGTCAAAATAATTGTGTTATGGATGGGTGCAAATTACTTGATATCTGGTACAATCCAAAAAACATATTCAAGTGTAGGGTAATTGTTTGTATGCATTACAATTCTCCTCTTAGATATATTTACACCCTTGCACTTTCATATTGAAATCTTGTAGCGTAAATAATATATAGACCTTATAAGTTACACAATACGGAAACAACAAAGGGGACATTAACCTTATTTAAGAAGGTGTATGTATGGTTATGGTTCTTGTGCACGGAACTTTTCCTTATTGATAACAATACACCCAATAAGTTTCATGTTGAAGACTAGGATGGGATCTGAGATATAGACGTGAATATATATATATATATATATATATATATATATATATATATATATATATATATATATATATATATATACAACAGAAGTTTCATGTTGATATCTTACATAATTTCTGAATTTCTGAGATATAACCATGAAACAGTTTGTGACTGACGGACGGACTGACGGAATCAAAGACTGACAGACGGTTGGACAACGCCGATTCTATATCCCTCCGTCTTTGGCGGTGTATAAAACAAACAACTAAAACGTTCTGAATAGTTAGTTGTGAATACGTTAACCGCCTTCTTTCGCCAGCTTTGAAAAAAACAACATTTCAGGCTTAATTGATTGAACTTAAATCATACCAAATAATTCTAGTCTGAAGTGCGATAAGATTCCATGAATGTATTAAGTATTAAGTAATTAACAGGTCAAACTAACAAACATTTAAGCTAAAATGACCATGGTTCAGTCCAAAATAAATGTCATTAATCTTCGGAATATTGAAGAGATAATTTGTTATTCTGTTTGGGTTATTCTTTGTCATATAGTTTACAAATTAGTTATTTTGAAAACTTAAACATCTCCATAAGTTATCACAACTCACTACCTAGGTATTGCTCTGAGATATCACCATTGTACCGAAGAATTCCACTAGAAGTAATTTACCATGCAATTTATGAATGAATGAATGAATGAATGAATGAACGAACGAATGAAAGAATTAATTAATTAATAAATGAATGAATGAATGAATAAACAATTAAATAAATATGATTTTTTGCATACTTCCTCCTGTTGCTGCGTATTCCAATATGTTCTTTAGTTGTTGAGATATGTAAGTACAACGTTTAAATCTTCATAATTGGACACACACAAGTAAACATAAGTGCAAGCGAAGTAACTGTAAACATTGCTTTCTAATAGTTAAGCAGCAGTTTTGACTCTTTGAAACGATCGTTTGAATTTACGATTACGCCAATTTTCAAGGCAGTTCTTTTATTTACGATTTCGCGAGCCTTATATCATTTTAAAGATGAATACAGTATGTTTAAACAACACAATCTGACATGCTGGTTCCATACCATGCAAATCGCATGAATGCAGCATACTCATAAAATAGGGTTTGAAAGAGAAATTCCGACAAACGCCCACTGCTTCATTTAATGCACAAAATCGTTTATTTTAAACTTATGTTACAACTGAAGAAATTGTGCGCTAATTTCGATGACGGAAAACAATTATGTATGATTAAAAATGTATTACAAAGTTAGACATGATAAATACTGTGGAGTTCGTTTATAGTACTTTAATTATATGGTTAGGGCGTGTTAAAGTTCTATTAAACATTGTAGCACACACATTCGTTGAATGCCCCCCCCCCCCAATCCCCGCAAAATAAATGTTGTTTATGAATGGATGCAAATGATACGAAACTATTTGAAAACAATAAGTAGGTGTAGGGTTATTGTGTGTATGAAATTCAATTCTCCTAATTGATATATTTACACCCATAAAGTTTCATGTTGAAATCGTGTAGCGTATAGAGTTATAGCCCTGAAAAGTTGCATCGTTCATAAACAACAAAGTTTAATTGCTCTTATTTAAGAAAGTGCTGGGTTGTGATTTGTGTATGTTGCACTTCTTCCCATTGATTTCTACACACCCATAAAGTTTGATGTTGAAAGCTTGCATCGTATCTGGATATAGCCCTGACAAGTTATATCATACAAAACAACAAAAGGCAATTACTCTTATTTGAGAAAGTGAAGGGTTATGGTTCTGAAGCATGGCACTTCTCCTTGTGGTTCTTGTATATGGCACTTCTTCCCATTGATTTATACACACCCATGAAGTTTCATGCTGAAATCTTGTATGGTAACTAAGGTATAGTTCGCACAACTTACATCACACTAAAAGCAAAGGGCAATAACTCTTATTTAAGAAAGTATAAGGTCAGGGTTTTTTTGTGTGCATGGACATTTGCCTAATTGATATCTATACTACCATGTAGATTCATATTGATATCTTATATAGTTTCTGAGATATACCACTGACAAGTTTTGTGACTGACGGCTGGACTGAGGAATGGGTGGACTGACGCACATACGGAGAATGCAAGTTTTATATCCTTCAGCCTTTAGCGGGTGTAACAAAACTACACCTCATTCAGACTTGTTTAACCCATTTATGCCTAGTGGACTCTCCGTCCTTCTAAATTGGATCATTTTATTTCCAAAATTAGGGATGTCTACTATATTTAATTCTATATTTATGATATTTCTTATAGAAATTCCTTTAAGCAAACAGCGTAGACCGCCTCATGCGGCGTCTCATATGGGTCTCCGCTGTTGGCCGAGGCCTTTTTCAATACGCTAGGCATAAATGGGTTAATGTCATTGACATCGATGGTGTGTAAAACACGAAATAGTTAAAAAAAAAACATATTTTGAAGTGCTGTTAGAAGAAAAATATTATTTCCTTTTTTTAATTTTTGTTTACAAAAACGGGTTTACCCATTGACATTCTTGACATTAGATTATGACGCAATAGTACCATAATACTTCTAAATCAAATAAACAAACATACAACGAAAACAAGTATACTTATGATTTCTTCTTGCATACCCTTCAACGCCTGTATTGAACGGCTTTTCTTTTCCTTTGTATCGATAGCAACATCGCGGCTCTCCGATCTTCAAGACATATAGGGAATACCTTTTGATAAAAATAGTGCACGGTTGGATGGAACAAAGTAAACAGTTGGCTAGACAATAGACACTGTTACTGTTTGGACACATTTGCATAGACGTAAATATACTTCATTATCTGATACGACTTGACATTTCATATCATATTTTATGAAAACGAGTTCAGACATTGTGACAGCACGAGAACATGGTCTGCGATAAATGTAATGAAATGTGTAATATATGACAAACAGCCATATGATTAGTTGTATATCGCATGGTTTTATGACAAAAATACCTTATTTACGAAGATATTCTGCTATACCATTATTGTTGGTTATTTCAACAAATAACAAAATGTTACTGTTAAAGGTGAAGAGCCATAACACTTTAAAAAAAAAACGTCAATAAGAAAATGTTTTGATGTAAAGTATGTGTAATTAATTTGAAGTTTAATTTTTATAACTTTTGATTAAATTAAAGAAAGAATCTGTCCAGTCTTTTTTGCCACGATTATTTCATTGTGTAAAATATTGTTTCAAAATGTAAATTTTACTTCAATTTTTGCATCATGCAGAGTGATCACAAGGACAAAACATTCAAGTTTCTCATTTCGGTTTTAAGAGTAAATATTTAATGTTTAAAATTATGTTGACGTTATGAGTTTTTTAAAAGGACACATCCCAAATTGCCTTTCAAACTCACGTGCATATATTTCTGAAAGCAAGATGATCACCCAAGGCCTTCGCCACTTCCGGGGGAACGCAGCGGCAGTCAATAAAGTTCTTCATACATCCCTTGTCGCGCGTGCATCGAGTCATACCGCATCGGGACGCAAACGTCGATAGAGCGAGTGTGGCACACGACAGTATAAGGGAGGCAACTAGTGTCGTGTCAGCGGCAAACATGGTCACGAGTTGTCTTTCTGTAATAAATTTCAATCTTAACAATCTATTTAATGCAAATACGAAACTTTTTAATTACACTTTCACATATATAAATGCATGTCGTATGTAACATTTGGGTCACTTAAGACTTGACAGTTGTCAAAATGCATTCGTTTGAGTACAGGAATGAGAAAAAAATGAATGTCCCATAAGGCATTGTGATGAACGTTAAAAGTTGGCGTTGAAAGTCGCTACCAACATGTTGTGAAGATTTGGCGGTTACAAGTTATTCGGCTTTGGACGGTGGATTCGCGAATACAAGTTTAATAAGTGTTGACTTTGCGTACACATATTGATATATTCTAGTTGGGCAGTAATTAAAGCGGAAGCTTGTTTTTATAAACCAACAAGAAATATCTTAAGAAATGCGGCTTTATTCGGAGCATCTTAAAATAAAGGTTAAAAATTTATAATAATAGAAAATTAATTTGAAAACGAATGAGTGTAAGAGGCAGGATATCATACTTGTGCATGTACATTTCACTTTAACAAATATCATAATTTTGCGCACATCACACAAAAACAGGTTGTTGTATAGATGCGCCAGTGATATTTAAATTAGTATATATTGAATATTAGTGACTGTGGTGGGCTGATTAGTACAAGTTGCATACAATCAACGTTTGCCGTACAATAAAATGAAACACTGAAGTCATGTAATATCTATTACGATACAAAAATAATAATTTTATTTATAACTATTTATAACAGCAAGTTTCATTTTAAAATAAGGTACATTTACTCAAAAGAAAAAAACCAACATATTTTAAAATACATCGTAAGATGAATACAATTAAAAAAGTATGATCAGCTTCTCTTAAAATAGAATATGCCTTTTCCAATGCCGCTCGGAACGTTACTGATATGTATAATGCATAACACATGAAAGTAGTCAGTCTGACCAGCCGTTGAATTCTGACACGGACTTCACACAGTCAAAGTGAAAATACATTTAAACCTTATTTTCTGCTGGTTTCATCAGATTTTTACAGCTAAGACTATAAAACATGTGTTCATCCTCAGTGTGCCTTTATTTTTAAAGCTGAAATTTAGGCGATTATTTTGTGAAAAACTCAGTGAACAGCAAAACGAGCTGTGTCAGGGAAGTACTCGACTTTTAACCTCGATCTTGACCTTTGGCTTATATACACTTGGGGACTTTTCTAAAGCATTACTTTTCAAACTTGAATATATCAATTATGAGTAAATATATTGATTTAAAATTTTAAATACAATCATTTAGCTACATTCTATGCAAGCTCACGATAAAATCATTCATCCTTGACGATTGGACGCTTTAGCACATGGGGTAGGTGTGGTTCCATAGTTTTACACGTGGAAATGTTGAAACGTGATTTAATTCTAGTTTTATTTCAATTCAATTATTTTAAGTTGGTTCTTACACAAGGAAAACATACAGTAAATTTACAAAACAATAAAGCTTGTATGAATATTCAGGAGCGCAATCGCGCCCTTTGCATTTTGCAGGCTACCTTTCCCACTTGCTAAAGCGTCCGATCGTCACGGATGAATGATTTGATCGTTAACTTGCAAATATTTTAGTCAAATGATCACATGTGCAATTTTAAATAAAAATATTTACTCATTACTGGTATATGTAAGTTTTAAAAGTGTTGCGTTAGAAAAATCACCAAGTGTAGTTAAAGTGATTAAGAAAAACAATATGGCTCGTATGAATATTCAGGAGCGAAACGGCTCAATCGGCATGTTGCAAGCCTGTCAGTTATTAAGACGCGTAAGTTTATGCGTTTTACTTTTTCACATTGTTATTATTTAACGTTGTACGAGTTTGCGAATGTGACTTTTGAAATGACGTTTTTAATTTGTAATTTTAATATTTTGTTGTTTTTCAATTTCAATTAAATTTTCAGGAATTATCAGATATGTGTTGAATTATTCTTGGTCCAAATTTCAACACAAGCCGTTCAAAAATAAGGGAGCTATATTGATATAATTAAGTGATGCGTTAGAAAAGTCTCCAAGTGTACAATAGTAATAAACAACATACACCACACAGTTATTGTGACAGATACACGAGCGAAGCAGCGGGCTCAATAAAAAAAATATATATGAGACATTGAAACAGTATATATAAACATAGTTATTAAATACATCTAGTTTCTATCTTGCGATGTTGAACAGCGAGGGGGTTTCATCATAAATTGATTATAAAGTAGAAAGTTGAATTCATGTAATGTGTTTGGTTATTATTCTAGCGCGTGAGCACTCATAAACTTAAAAACACGTGTTCGATATCAAGGTAAGTGCATTTTACAATAGATGAAAGCGAGTGAAAAGTAAGGTAAGAAAGAACACAAGAAAAGGAATCTTTAATAAACCGGAAGTGTGTTGTTCCCGGCGGCATTGATTCGGGTATAATCATACTCCATTTGAAAGTATACATTAAAGTGTATTTACCTTTGCAACATACTACAGTAGTATTTTGTATAAGCGAAAAAAACGACTTTGTAAAGCGTGTTTAGCGTAAATTTATTGTAAGAAATAAGAATCGACCGGACAAGTGCTTGGCACAAAAATCTACTGCGCTGGTGCTAATTGCCAAGAATAAAACGAATTCCATGAACGCAGGAAGAAAATATGAATAACTCTGTAGTTTTATTTTATGATGTCCCGAATCGCCAAGCTATGTATGGACACACATCAAGCCCAAGGGTATCTGTACTAGAGAATGGAAATACAAAGGCATCGTGGTAATTTGTCTTGAGTTTTATTTCTATGCTACATGAATGGTATTTGTCAATAACAATGCGATGGTATTTTGAAATATACTCGGCCGAAATGAAACCAAATATATCAGCTTATATGATAAAGTGTGCAGTCTAATAAGTCTATCGCATATTTTTCAACTACAGCAAGTCCTGTTGCCAAAGACGATGAAGAAGATTACAAATGCAATGTTTCAGTTAAAAAATGTAGCAATCATGTGGAATACCGAAACAAAGGCGTAAGTAAACAATGCACTGATCCTTCTGAAATATTGTTTAAACTTTTGTGCAACGGCTTTTTTAATCCGATCGATCTGTCAATCGCTACGTCGTCATATAGCGTGAAAGTAAGCGTGAAAGCATCGCGAATCTGCCAATGCATGTATATGTTGATGTATTCTTAGGCTACATTAGAAGCTTATCGTATTGTTGCGCGGTCATTATAGTGGGTGAATTTATCATTAAGCCGTTAAAGAGGGTAGCTATATCGTTACGCTTGCATAACGATTGATAGATGCACAGCGTCTTCATCGATGATGATAGTGTCGGCATGATATCGAAAAACTGATTGAAAGTTTTAATACGACGTCACAGTGGATGATAGTAAATCAACGCCGTAAGAGTAGGTGCTCATGCTACGTCGCCATAGAAGGTGTGTCGTCAAAATAGATAGTATAGGTCGTGTTATGACAAAACTGAGCACAATGCACGTGCGTAAATTGTCGTCCCAATTTCGCAGTCCGCACCTGCTAATCAGGGACGACACTTTTCGCCTAAATTGGATTTTTGCCAAGAAGAGACTTCATTTAAACGAAAAATGTCATAAAAGCGGAAAGTTTCGTCCCTGATTAGCCTGAGCGGACTGCACATGCTAATCTGAGATTACACTTTACGCACATGTTTTATGTCCTGTTTTATCAGAACACGACTCGTATTATTGCCATTATCATATAGGGTGATAGTATCGCTGCGGAGTGATAGTGGATGAGGGTATGGGTGTTTCGTTAATGTACGATGTCTGCCAATAAATAATATGCCAGAAACGGACGAGTTTATTTGCTAGTTCTTTGTTACTTCGCGTTGATTGTTAAAGCCAAAGCACGTTGATTATTCACTCAGCCGGGCGAATCGGACTCGTCAATGTATATTTGTGTTGGCTGTTTGCAGTTAAATGATGTTCAAGATATGTGAAAAACGACAATTACGCATTGAGCACTAACTGTGCGTGTATATCTTAAGGCTGGGTCCAGTCATTCATCTTCTCGGGGATTGAGTTAGTTGGGGATATGGGGAAGTGCGTAACTCTTAATACTGAAAGACTTACTGACCGACCGAAAGACCCACCAACCAACCGAAAGACCGATCGACCGAAAGGTCGTTAAACCGTAAGACCGATATTCCGAAAGACCGACTGATAATAACACAACGGAGCGGAACCAGTAATATATAATTATTTAAGGAGCCCGTGTCTTTTACAATTCTTACTTTCTTATTTAAACCTGATTTATATGGCTTTCGTTCGTACTAATGGCTTAGTCGAATATGTAATTTCGAGATATCTTTAACTAACGACAGCGAATGACAAATCACTTCATACACAAGTGATCATAAACATTCGGATGTCTTAAAACAGACTTGTTAAGAAACTTTCATGAACACGTTTACTGCAGTAATCGTGCGATAATTTGACATTTTGGCTATTTCATCGGTTTCTACATCGAAGTAAAACAGCAAAAGTTCTTTCGATCTATGTACAATGATACGTTATATATTTTTGAGACAATAATACAATGACAGGTATAGAAATGTCTAATATAATTAGCCATTTCGCGTAACATAAGTGTCTGGAAATAGCAAATCCACGAATATATACACATATATACTTTAGAAAGAGTTGAATTACAAACTTAAGTATGCCTTATATGACCATATACGCCTCAAACTTCATTTAAGTCTAACAAATATTAGGCAGTACTCCTTTATGATACTGAATAAGGAAACAGTATTATATACACGTTGTCATTGCTTGAATAAAGAATTAAATATATTAATATGCTTGTTCTCCACTTATCTTGAATGAAGAACTATTGGTTTTTGTAGGAAGCTAAAAAAACATGTGCGTGTATTATGAAAAGTATTAAACTACTTTCGTATTTCCAGCACGTAGATCATTCATATTTCGTCTGCCAAAATTTAGCTCTCCATGTTATTATAAGCAGTTTAGTAATGCAATCTTCTTGCAGCAGATTAAGTTTCGACTCAGTTATGTAAAATGTAAGCATCATCACCAATTATAAGAGAGGGGTGGTCGAGATGGGGAGGGACGGGAGACGAGATTTGTCATTCCAATATGAACCAAAAATGTCTATCTTTGCCAGCCAGACACTACAAGACATGCAAAAGGCGCTTACCGGACAGCCGTTAAAATAGTGCAGTTACGTCTGCTGCTAACCGGACAGCGGTTAAAATATTGCAGCTATGTCTGCTGCTAACCGGACAGCCGTTGAAATAGTGCAGTTATATCTGCTGCTAACATGACAGCCGTAGAAATAGTGCAGTTAGGCCTGCTGCTAACCGGACAGCCGTTGAAATAGTGCAGTTTGGTCTGCTGCTAGCATGACAGCTGTTGAAATAGTGCAGTAATGTCTGCTGCTATTATGACAGCCGTTGAAATAGTGCAGTTAGATCTGCTGCTAACCGGACAGCCGTTGAAATAGTGCAGTTAGGTCTGCTGCTTACCGGACAGCCGTTGAAATAGTGCAGTTATGTCTGCTGCTAACATGACAGCCGTTGAAATAGTGCAGTTAGGTCTGCTGCTTACCGGACAGCCGTTGAAATAGTGCAGTTAGGTCTGCTGCTTACCGGACAGCCGTTAAAACAGTGCTGTTACGTCTGCTGCTAACCGGACAGCCGTTGAAATAGTGTAGTTAGGTCTGCTGCTAACCGCAACCGGACAGCCGTTGAAATAGTGCAGTTAGGTCTGCTGCTTACCGGACAGACGTTAAAATAGTGCAGTTACGTCTGCTGCTAACCTGACAGCCGTTTAATTAGTGCAGTTATGTCTGCTGCTAACCGGACAGCCGTTGAAATAGTGCAGTTAGGTCTGCTGCTAATCGGACAGCCGTTGAATAGTGCAGTAATGTCTCCGGCTCACATTACAGCCATTGAAATAGTGCAGTTAGGTCTGCTGCTAACCGGACAGCTGTTAAAATAGTGCTGTTATGTCTGCTGCTAACATGACAGCCGTTGAAATAGTGCAGTTATTTCTGCTTTTTACCGGACAGCCGTTGAAGTATTGCAGTTAGGTCTGCTGCTAACATGAAAGCCGTTAAAATAGTGCAGTTAGGTCTGCTGCTAACCGGACAGCCGTTGAAATAGTGCAGTTAGGTCTGCTGCTAACCGGACAGCCGTTGATATAGTGCAGTTAGGTCTGCTGCTTACCGGACAGCCGTTGAAATAGTGCAGTTAGGTCTGCTGCTAACCGGACAGCCGTTGAAATAGTGCAGTTAGGTCTGCTGCTAACATGACAGCCGTTGAAATAGTGCAGTTAGGTCTGCTGCTTACCGGACAGCCGTTTATATAGTGAAGTTAGGTCTGCTGCTAACCGGACAGCCGTTGAAATAGTGCAGTAATGTCTGCTGCTAACATGACAGCCGTTGAAATAGTGCAGTTAGGTCTACTGCTAACCGGACAGCCGTTGAAATAGTGCAGTTAGGTCTGCTGCTAACCGGACAGCCGTTGAAATAGTGCAGTTAGGTCTACTGCTAACCGGACAGCCGTTGAAAAATGCAGTTATGTCTGCTGCTTACATGACAGCCGTTGAAATAGAGTAGTTATGTCTGGAGCTTAACGGACTGCTGTTGAAATAGTGCAGTAAGATCTGCTGCTAACATGACAGCCGTTGAAATAGTGCAGTTATGTCTTCTGCTTATCGGACAACCGTTGAAATAGTGCAGTTAAGTCTGCTGCTTTTTCGTGTCCTGTACTATAGAGGCAATTCGTATCTTATTAAAAGCATCATCTGCCCTTGCCATTTTTTCTGGATTTTCGAGATATATAAATCGACACATTGTCGTAACCCTATGATGACCTGAGTCTTATTAAAAGTCATGTACATATACAACGCTTCTGAAACTTCTTTACGTTCATTGGAAAAATTCTAGTTTCTGTTATATTGATGCTTGCGGCTAAATTAAAAAGGGAAAAAACGTCTACGCCGGAAGTACGTTAATTGAATGTTAATGTGTTGTCAGTGGCTTTTGTTATTAATCAGCCACTAACCTTCAGCATTTGCCTGATACAAGGATCAACCCACATACAGAGCCTTTGATACAGTTCTTTATGGTGTCTTAACTTTTGAACCAGGAAACACAGTAACCCCTATTAACGTTGTCTTTGCAATCGACGTTTCTTTAGAATTGTATCGAAATGATATTAAATGAAAATGGTCCCTTTAAATGTTCTGTATACGTGTTTTATTGGCTTTTATATGATCAGAAAAAAACACACAAAATATCTTAAATGAGATACATCGAAACAACATTATTAAAAAGAATTTTTAAAATGTTCAGAACCGGGTTCCATTCAGTTATCAAAACTGTCGCATATTCTAAATAATGAAATAATACGCATTTCTTTGCAATGTTAAAAATGATCATGTTGTTGGCATTGCAAAATAAGGTAATAATAATACCCAGGATAAGGTTTTATCAGCATTCAATACATAAATGTTTTAGCTATTAATTGAGCGTAAAGCTTGTTAATATTAAAGTAGATTTTATCTTTATCACGACGCTACCAAAATATAGCACTAGTCGCAGTATGCGAAAAAAAGGTCCTATGCAATATGCGGCCAGGGCAGCTCCAGACAAGCCTGCGCGTCCTCAAGTCCGGTCATTAGGTACCCTTTCCGTTCAAAAGTCGCGCAATGTTTCGTAGTTTCGTAAGCGAATAGCGTGGCTGCTAGCCAGACTGCGAAAATGAATACAATGAGCCGCGCTCTGTTCAAATGGGTTTTAATGCATGTGAGTAAAGTGTCGTCCAGATTAGCCTGTGCAATCCGCACAGGCCAATCAGGGACGACACCTTCCGCATTATCTTAATTTTTGCTAAGAAGAGACTTTCTTGAAACGAAAAATATAATTAAAGCGGAGAGTATCGTTCCCAATTAGCCTGTGCGGACTAATCTGGGACAACACTTTATTCACATCGATTAAACCCCCTTTTCATAGAGCACGACCCATATATTCTAAAATATATGTTTTGGGATTCGTCTGCTTTGAGTACACTTACATCGCATGTTGCCATTGTTTGCACAATTTGATGGACTGAGTATCAATTTGTTTGGTTTAACATTCTCACATACTTTAAAGGCTTTTCATTTCTCATATCGATAAATGTATTCCTGGAAAAAAAGTTATTTTTACATTTTTTAATACAATGTTTGATAAAAAAGCAGGTTATCAAACCTGAATGTAGAATAATCGAAATCTATGTGAAAGAAACCATAAAGACCATGGAAGTGACCCCGTGTTGTTCACGTTGATAATAAATCATCTTCAAGCATAACACAAATTGCTGTTTTATACTTTTTAAGGAAATTCAATATTATTCTAGTAGTATGGAACCGTTGAGTACGTGGTTTTTACCATAATCAAAGTATAAGGTTGTTTATACTTTTTTCGTAAACACACTGTTATTTCATCGTAATGGTTCATCTACAAACAATCAAATACGATATCAAATTACACATTTTATAAAACAGATTGCAGTTGCAACGTCTAATTATTTTTTAATTACCATTTCATGCAACATTAAACAAATTTATCAAACCTTTATAAAATCCAACTAAACATTAAACACCAATCACAAAAAAAGGTTGAGGTAATCTTAAAAAAACCAATGAATTATGTGACACCCAATATATGGCAAAACTAAACAAAAATCTATTCCATGCTATAAGACAGTAAAATTTACATCAATTACCTGATTTTGTTTTACTTGTATTGACAATTTATTTTCGTCCCATATTAGCCTGTGCAGTCCACACAGGCTTATCAGCGACGACATTTTCCGCTTTTATGACATTTTTCGTTAGGAGATGGTCTCCTAAAAACGAAAACCCTGTCTAGGCGGAAAAAGTGTCGTCCCTTATTAGCCCGCGCAGCCTTTTCTTGGACCACACTTTACACACATGCATTAAGCCCTCTATCCTTGTGCACCGCTAATTGTTTTTCTCAATCCATACCTTGTTCATCATTGCTTTTGTTGAAAGGAAGTATCTTATAAAAGAAAATCAAATTAAGACAGAAAGTGTCGTATGTGATAAGCCTGTGTTGACTACACTGGCTTATATGGGAAGACACTTTATTCAAATGTATTAGGCCCGATTGTCCCAGGGCGCTGCTAAAACTTAATGGAATCACGTTTTGAGAAAACAGGGCATAAAGCATGTGCGTAAAGTGTCATTCCAGATTAGCCTGTGCAGTCCGCACAGGCTAATCAAGGACGACACTTTCCGCCTAAATTGGAATTTTTGCTAAAAGAGACTTCATTTAAACGAAAAATGTCATAAAAGCGGTTTGTATCGTCCGTGATTAGTATGTGCAGTCCGCACAGTTTTCTCAGAACGCGACTCATATAATGGAATGTTGGTTATGTAGCACACATTAGTATATACGAATGTGTGACGAAATCACAAGCCAATAAACACGTTGAGATGTCATGCGACATTCACACTTTTCCAGGACTGCAATCATGTGGCATGTTACATCCTACTGAAATTGGATAATTTGAGTGTGCAGGGAATCATAAAGACAATGTCTGTAATACGTATTTTATTCAAGGCAAAAGTTATCCTTTATAAGAGGCACTACCATTACTACACAATAAGGTTTTTTAGTGTTTTTTTTTAATGTATTGTTAATATGTATGGCACAATGGAAATAGCACAGATCCCTCCAGTTGTGTTTACATGATTTTTATACGACATTTCACTTAATTGCGGTCAGAACAAAAACGTGTACGTATTTTAATTATGAATTGAAAGTGTATTGTAATCAAGTTCGGAAGAGGTGGTAATGGAAATCATTGAAATTCATATTCATACAATATTCATACAATCGTAAATAATTTTCTGTTCAACTGTCAAAAATCATTCATGTAAAATACATGCACTATTGGGAAATCCCGATTTTTTAGTTCAGTATTTTAGTGGTATTGCTTCAATTTTGCTGATTTGTTTTATCTAAAAGATTTTGTTTAAAATTTATATTCAAGCAATACATACAAATACTATGTTAAAAATGAAAAAAAGGGGAATGGTCACCGACCTTGTTTTGATTTTATTCACCAATATATAACATGTACTTTTTCATTAAAACTGAAAAAATCTGCGTCAAAATAAATAATAACCTATGAAATTGCCAACATGTAGATATTATACATTCTAAGATACATCAAATACCATTTATTCAAACTACACACCACTTATTACACCACTGATAAATGTAAGCAACGGAACTAAAGCGCTCAGTATCAAACAACGAGAGCGAATATGGCGTTGAAAGTCTATTTCCAAGATACAGGGAAGTTTCTGCTGAAGTAAATGCTAAAGGATTACTTGTCTGAATGAAAATGTAAAAGGCTATCAAAAATACTTTTTTACGAAGAACAAGACTATTGCCAAGCAATAAAAGTCCCCTACCTCGCATGATGCAGTTATATAATTGTCTCCCTTTGTTTTCAGGGAAAGCAATTCTTTTAAGTTTGCCTTGCATATGGTAATTAAAAAAAAAATAACTCGCTTCTGCCAATAACATTATTGTTTTACAAACGAAATTTGATTTAGTTTCTAAGAACGTTTTTTCACGTAAAACGGTCTAAGATAAATTTACGAAAATGGTGCAAGCCATGTTCGTGGAAGAAAATTTTAGAAAAAAGTTTCTTAATGAAAAATTGTAAGAATTACAAAAAACTTTTCCCCTGTGATTTTGAAATGCGGTATTGTAAAAGCCTATTTGCGTTGCAAATAGACTAAAAACGAAATCAACAAAAAAAGTTCAGCGCACCAGCGATCGAACCACTGAGCATTGTACATTTAAGCGAGCGCCTAGCCCACTCGGCCATCTGTGCTTACACTGATAAACATATTGGGTTTTGATGAGAGTGTTAATCGGTGTTGCTATAGATATATCCCCGGCTCAATAAAGTACCGCAACACCCCTTAACAACTCTCCGCAACACGTCGACACAATTTTTGGTTCTACAGCAAATACGTGAAAACATGTGGGTATCGGCGTAAACTGTGTCGTTTCATTTCAGTGAGCATTATTTGATTAATGGTTCCATTACAGAATTCATGCAGTCAACATTTTTAATTAAACAAATCTCAATCATATTAATGTATTGGTTAAAGAATGGACCATAACATAAAATGAAGGTTATAAAAACGTATATAGTCGCACCAAATGCTAGATTTGAAAATAATGTATAACTTTAATACCTAGGCCCAACATACATGTATACCAAGTGACATTTTGGTTTCACGAATACACTTGCATTATTCTGGAATAAACCTTACTTACGGATACAAAAAGACGTTATGTTACATGTTTGATTGCGCATTTCTCAGAAAGGCATGTATAACAACTTTCTGTTGTTGCATTTCATGTTTAACCCATTTATGCCCAGTGGACTCTCCCATCCTTCTAAATTGGATCAAGTTATTTCCAAAATTAGGGGTGTCTGGTATATTTATTTATATTTTTAGAATATTTCTTACAGAAATTCCTTTTAAGCAAACAGCGCAGACCCAGATGCAGGACGCTAGGCATAAATGGGTTAATAACTTTCGTTCACATGGGTCCACGTTACAAAGAACGCCCTTAGTTTACACCTTGACTTACACAATCAATTTAATTGAAATGCAGTTGTTAGGAAAAGTACGTTTAGTGCATTTCTGATTACCGCAATGCATGCTTCAAGATATAAATGCTAGATGAGATATAGAGGATGTATATGCAAACTGTTTATTTCAAATAATCGGAAGCACTTCTTTTGTCAGGTAAATGTGGAACTTGTGGTCGCTGATAAGCCTGTGTCGAGTGCACTGGCTAGTCCTAGTTTAACCAGAGAGAGGCTCACAGTTAATACTTCTCTACTCCTATTTGTAAAGTTTGATCCCGATATCGCATGTCAATCGGTATTTATTGTGTGGACGCTTTTGTTTCGATATAATAATATAAAAATACATTGAGTCACCCCTTCCCATTCGCCACACAATTTGCATTGGCAATGCGCTACAAAATTTATTATCAACCAGTTTCTGTTAAACGTAAATTACGTGGGAGAAAATGGTATTGCTATCGACCTTAAATTAAGAAACATTAAAAATATTCTCTCGACGCGGCTTTAAATTTACAACTGATAATTGTTCGCATGATAACGTCTATTTAGCGACAAAGATGTCAATTGCAGTATAGTTAACTTCCTATATAACGAAAACGTACCGTATTGCACAGGTCTTCTTTAAGTTCCGGTTTATTATTGCTTAAAGCAAAAATCATTAATGTATACGTATATACTATGCAGATTCGGATTTTAATTTAAGTAATAATGTGACTCAAATATAATAATCACAAAACCTATCATACAACGTTTTTCAATTGGTATTGATAGTCAAAAACACTGCAAAACAAACAAAAATCGGACCGCACAGGCTAATCTGGGACGACACTAAAACACACATGCATTTAGGCGACTTAGTCCCAGAGCGCGACCCGAATCCTTTATACAAAGATCTTTAATACGTGCCTCATTCTGGGAAAACTGGGCTTAATACATGCACGCAAGGTATCGTCCAAGATTAGCCTGTGTAGTATGCTAATCAGCGACGACACATTCCACCAGTACTGGCTTTCAATTTAAAATAGACGTCCTTTAAACAAATAATTCCATCAAAGCGGGAGGTGTCGTCCCAGAAAAGCCTGTGCACACTGCACAGACTAATCTGGGAAGGCAATTTACGCACATGCATTTAGCCCAATTTTCCCAGAACAAGGCTAAATCGTCATCACCGATCGCAACAACACGCAACCAGGAGCGCTCTCAAAGTGGCCATAAATTCCCAGACAGGAAAGGACGACATCACTTGAAATAAAACTATACTTTGTCTCTTATTCGAAGCTGAAAACGTTATCATAGCGAACTAAAATGTGTGACAAAAACAGACGCCCATAAAACAGCCACATTGCTCTCTTATTGCGGGCGAAAAGCGTTAAGGTGTTCCAAGATTCTCGTACTGTATCGCGAACATATGTATTGATAGAAGATCTATCTGGCTAGATAGACACTTAGAACGATTCACGTAAAAGCATATAAGAACGTTTCGAAACAATAACAAATCCATAAGCGGCTTTTTGACAAAATAATGAAGAATCATTACTTAAATAAATCCCGAGGTGAAACACAGTATTACTTGAAACGGACCTTATGTACTTTGTGTGAACGGTACATTTTTATACCTCAGTAACGTAAAACTATACTTGTTATGTGTCTGCGTTTGTTTTCTTGAAAACTAACTCACTTTCACGAACAGATAAATCAACAAACCTTTCGAGAAAAGCAAATACCTATAATTATAATTTTAAATAATTATGTTTCTGCACGCTCAGTATAAAATATATGATGATAATTTATTGCCGCCCCCGTTTGAAATCTTAACATTACATATGGGTCGTGCTCTGTGAAAAGCGGGTTTAATGCAGGTGCGTAAAGTGTCGTCCTAGATTAGCCTGTGTTGTCCACACAGGCTAATCAGGGACGACACTTTCCGTTTTCATGATATTTTGCGTTTCAAAAAAGTCTCTTCTAAGCAAAAATCAAGTTTAGGCGGAAAGTCTCGCCCCAGATAAGCCTGTGCGGACAACACCGGCTAGTCTGAGACGACGCTTTCCGCACATGCATTAAACCCCCTTTTCACAGAGCACGGCCCAGATGTATTTTCAAAGGCGGAAAGGAATCACGTAAATTGTTGGTGACACATGTGTCTTTGTAGCAGATACTTGTGACTTTGATACGGCTTGTCGCATGCTAGTTTGAACCACACCTGAAGATACGAACCCCGTTGGGGAATATTAATACAAGATTGTGTGATGTCGTGACATATTCAAATGTACAGAAATTGTAAAACTTTAGAAAAATTATTGGGAGATAAAAAAATGCATTATGCGGCGTCTTATCAGGGTCTGCGCTGTTTGCTTATAAAAATGTCTGTAAGAAATATTCGAAATACATAAATAAATATACTAAACATCCCTAATTTTTGAAATAAATTGATTCAATTTAGAAGGATGGGAGAGTCAACAAGGCATAAATGGGTTAACACTCTGGTCACTGCCTTGAAACGATCAATGCAACGCATTTGACGTTTACACCGGTTGAAGGGATCCCAAGCCTTATCTTTATCCCAAGTTAACCACAAAACATACACGTGTACAAACACGTTAACCGTATAACATCGTCAGTCAAATTAAAAAGCCATACAATAAAAAAAGAATAATTTCTTATTATTAACAAACAAATTAAGAAACGAAATAGCAAAAGAACAACCACAACCTTGTGAGGAACGATGAATAACATGAGTTCACGTATAAGCTAGAACACATTCCATATAATCCTCGTTCTGGAAAAACGCGTGCAATGCATGTTCGTAAAGCGTCGCCCCAAATTAGCCTGTGCAGTCCGCAAGGCTAATCAGGGACGACAATCTCGCTTTAAATCGATTTTCGATAAAAATAGACTTTTTTTAACGAAAAATTCTATAACAGCGGAAGGTGTCGCTCATATATGCTCTTGGACATTATACAGGCTGTTTTTGTTTGAACCGTACACTGGGAAAACCGGGCTTAATGCATTAGCGTAATTTGCCGTCCCAGATTAAACTATACAGTCCGCACAGGCAAATCAAGGACGACACTTTTCAAATAGACCGGATTTTCGTTTGGATGAGGGTTCCTTCAAACGAACAATTTTGTGAAAGAGGAAAGTGTCGCCACGGCCTGTGCGGACTTCCCACGATGAACTGGGGCGAACTTTTACGCACATGCCACTTTTCCCTATATCGCGGCTAAATTATCGATATTTGAATTGACATTTAATTAATTAACCTATTTATGCCTAGTGGACTCTCCCATCCTTCTAAATTGGATCAATTTATATCCAAAATTAGGGATGTCTAGTATAATTATTTCTATATTTAGAATATTTTTACAGAAATTCTTTTAAGCAAACAGCGCAGACCCTGATGAGACGCCGCATCATCTACGCTGTTTGCAAAGGCCTTTTTCTAGACGCTAAGCATAAATGGGTTAAAATTCCTTAGAACAAAATCAATCAGCGAAAATTGTAAGGGGGCGTCAGTTTTGTTAGAAACGAAATTATAACAAAATAAAATAAATTATGTTGGCATTTATCTTTGTTCAGAGGCCATCTTCGAGATTTTTATATTTACATTTTATGGTCAAATGTACAATACTTTATCTCCATATCCTTTCTCGGCAAGATATTTTCAAGTTTGTGCATCAGAACATGAACCTTTAAAATTAAAAAAAGGGCGGTTTATGAGAAGTTTATACGCATTTTTAATTTTTATTTTCAAAGTAACGACAACAAAGAAGCATCTAATTCCAGGGTTTATATGATATAACATTTGATCGCATGAACATTTGGAAACTGGCGAGCCATTAAACGTTTTTGTAACGTAGGAGTACAAACAAGTAATGTGTCTGTGTTCGTCGACTACATCAGCCTCGTGTGTCGGGAAAGTCTTTAGAAAGCAGGTTTTTCTAAAATACTGTTTAACAAAAAACACCGTCAGACAACATTTAAAGCGAGATATTGCTTATTTCTATTGCAGCTGTCACTAAACAAGTTAAATCATGTTTATTGAGTAACCAAATACACTCAGGGAATATTTAAATTATATAAAGATCACTCCTTTTGTTCCCGCAATCGAATGTGGGAACAATTTCATGGAGAAAAAAGGAGCGATCTTTATAGAAGATCGTTTCATAAAAACGAGTATCCAGACGCATGAGAAAAACGGGGCTTAATGTAAGTGCATGAAGTGTCGTCCCGGGGATTTTGCAGTTTGAACAGACTAATAAGGAACGACAATTTACGATTTGTATGGAATGCTTCTTTTCAAGAAAGTCTTCTCTAAACGAAAATCAAGTCATGACGGAAAGTGTCGCAACTAATTAGCCTGTGCAGTCCGCACACTTAAAGCACCTGCATTAAGACCGTTTTTCAGAGCAAGTCTTATATTATTTAAATGAGTCATGTTGTGAGAACACTGGGCATAATACATGTGCGTTAAGTGTCGTCCCAGATTAGCCTGTGCAGTCCGCACATGCTAATCAGGAACGACACTTTCCGCCTTAACTGGATGTTTGCTAAGAAGAGACTTCATTTTCACGAATAATGTCATAAAAGCGAAAAGTGTCCCTGATTAGCCTAAGCGGACTGCACAGGCTAATCTGGGACGACACTTTACGCATATGCAATTTGCCCAGTTTTCTTAGAACACCATTTAAATTATGCCCGGTAAAACGAAATACGTAGTGAAGGTAAACTAAGTGAAATTAGAAAAAAATGGTTTTGATTTGCTTTTGTAGTACCGACTCTTTACTGTTATAAATAAAGCTTATATGCGCACCATATTCAAAACAAAAATATGTTGGCATGTATTTAATCGAGCGTTAATTTTTCTTTTTTAAATGTTTATTTAAAGATTGTCTAGTCTGATAAGTATGCTGAAAGCAAAACGTTAATACAGAAGAGAAAACATTAAATTAAAATCGGCTACGTCAAACACAAACATCACATATGGCATGGCCTGGATTACTCCAGTTCATGTCCTGTTTAGAAGTAGGCGATATTTCGTGATCACTCTTTAGAGGTAACCACTGATTCGTGATCACTTTTTAGAGGTAGGCACTGATTCGTGATCACTTTTTAGAGGTAGGCAATGATTCGCGGTCACTCTTTAGAGTCAGGCAATGATTCGTGGTCACTCTTTAGAGGCAGGCAATAATTCGTGATCACTCTTTAGAGGTAGGCACTGATTCGTGGTCACTCTTTAAAGGTAGGCAATGATTCGTGATCACTATTTAGAGGTAGGCAATGATTCGTGATCACTCTTTAGATGTAGGCAATGATTCGTGGTCACTCTTTAGAGGTAGGCAATGATTCGTGATCACTCTTTAGAGGATGGCGATGATTCGCGGTCACTCTTTAGAGGTAGGCAATGATTCGTGGTCACTCTTAAGATGTAGGCAATGTTTCGTGGTCTCTCTTTAGAGGTAGGCACTGTTTCGTCGTCCCTTTTGAGAGTTAGGCAATGTTTCGTGGTCTGTCTTTAGAGGTAGGCAATGTTTCGTGGTCTCTCTTTAAAGGTAGACAATGTTTTGTGGTCTCTCTTAAGAGTTAGGTGATGTTTCGTGGTCTATCTTTAGAGGTAAGCAATGTTTCGAGGTCTCTCTTTGGAAGTGGGCGATGTTTCGTGGTCACTCTTTAAATGTAGGCCATGTCTCGTGGTCTCTATTTAGAGGTAGACAATGATTCGTCGTCTTTTATTTAGAGTTAGGCAATGTTTCGTGGTCTATCATTAGAAAAATGCAATATTTCGTGGTCACTCTTTAGAGGTATGCAATGTTTTGTGGTCACTCGTAAGAGGTAAGCAATTTTCTGTTGTATCTTTAGAGGTAAGCAGTGTTTCGTGGTGTCTCTTTAGAGTTAGGCAATGTTTCGTGGTATCTCTTTAGAGGTAGGCGATGCTTCGTGGTCTCTCTTTAGAGTGAGACAATGTTTTGTTGTCAATCTTTAGAGGTAGGAAATGTTTCATGGTCTGTCTTTAGAGGTAAGCATTTTTAAGTGGTCTCTGTTCAGAGGTAGGCAATGTTTCGTGGTCTTTTTTAATAGGAAGGCAATGTTTTGTGGTCCCTCTTTGGAGGTAGGCAATGGTTCGTGGTCTCTCTAGAGGTAGGCAATGTTTCGTGGTCTTTCTTTTGAAGTAGGCAATGTTACGTGGTCTCTTTTTAGAGGTAGGCACTGTTTCGTGGTCTCATTTTAGAGTTAGGCGATGTTTCGTGGTCTCTCATTAGAATTAGTCAATGTTTCGTGGTCTCTCTTTAGAGGGAGGCAATGTTACGTGGTCTCTCTAGAGGTGGGCAATGGTTCGTGGTCTCTCTGGAGGTAAGCAATGTTTCGTGGTTTCTTTAGAGGTAGGCAATGTTTCGTGGTCTGTTTAGAGGTGGGCAATGTTACGTGGTCTCTCTAGAGGTAGGCAATGTTACGTGGTCTCTCTAGAGGTAGGTAATATTTTGTGGTTTCTCTGGAGGTAGGCAATGTTACGTGGTCTCTCTAGACGTTGGCAATGTTTCGTGGTCTCTCTGGAGGTAGGCAATATTTCGTGATATCTCTTGAGGTAGGCAATGTTTAGTGGTCTCTCTAGAGGTATTCAATGTTTCGTGCTGTCTCTAGAAGTAGTCAATGTTACGTGGTCTCTATAGAGGTAAGCAATAGTTCATTGTCTCTCTAGAGGTAGGCAATGTAACGTGGTCTCTCTAGAGGTAGGCAATATTTCGTTGTCTCTCTAGAGGTAGGCCATGTTTTGTGGTCTCTCTAGAGGTAGTCAATGTTTCGTGGTCTCTCTAGAGGTGGTCAATGTTTCGTGGTCTCTCTAGACGTAGGAAATATAACGTGGTCCCTCTAGAGGTAGACACTGTTAAGTGGTTTCTCTAGAGGTAGGCAATGTTTCGTGCTCTCTCTCTAGAGGTAGGCAATGTTTAGTGGTCTCTCTAGAGGAAGGCAATGTTTCGTGGTCTCTCTAGAGGTTGGCAATGTTTCGTGGTCTCTCTAGAGGTAGGCAATGTTACGTGGTCTCTCTAGAGGTAGGCAATATTTCGTGGTCTCTCTAGAGGTAGGCAATGTTTCGTGGTCTCTCTAGAGGTAGTCAACGTTTCGTGGTCTCTCTAGAGGTAGTCAATGTTACGTGGTATCTTTAGAGGTAGTCAATGTTTCGTGGTCTCTCTAGAAGTAGTCAATGTTTGGTGGTCTCTCTAGAGGTAGTCAATGTTTCGTGGTCTCTCTAGAGATAGGCAATATTTCGTGGTCTCTCTAGAGGTAGGCAATGTTACGTGGTCTCTCTAGAGGTAGGCAATATTTCGTGGTCTCTCTAGAGGTAGGCAATGTTTCGTGGTCTCTCAAGTGGCTGGCAATGTTTCAAGGTCTGTCTAGAGGTAGGCATTGTTACGTGGTCTCTCTAGAGGTAGGGAATATTTCGTGGTCTCTCTAGAGGTAGGCAATGTTTCGTGGTCTCTCTAGAGGTAGTCAATGTTTCGTGGTCTCTCTAGAGGTAGTCAATGTTTCGTGAGCTCTCTAGAGGTAGTCAATTTTTCGTGGTCTCTCTAGAGGTTGGCAATCTTTTATTTTCTCTCGAGCGGTTGGCAATGTTTCGTGGTCTCCCTAGAGGTAGGCAATGTTTCTTAGTCTCTCTAGAGGTAGGAAATGTTCCGTGGTCTCTCCAGATGTAGGCAATGTTACCTGGTCTCTCTTGAGGTAGGTCATGTTACTTGGTCTCTCTAGAGGTAGGCAATGTTTCGTTGTCTTTCTTTAGAGGTACACAATGTTTGGTGGTCTCTCTTTAGAGGTCGGCACTGTTTCATGGTCTCTCATAAGAGGAAGGCAATGTTTTGTGGTCTCTCTTAATGGTTAGGCAATGTTTCGTGGTCTCTCTTTAAAGGTAGGCAATTTCTTTCGTTGTCTCTCTTCAGAATTAGGCAATGTTTCGTGGTCTTTTTTAGAGTTAGGCGATGTTTCGTGGTCTCTCGTTAGAGGTAGGCAATGTTACATGGTTTCTTCAGAGGCTGGCAATGTTTCGTGGTCTTTCGTTAGAAGTACTCAATGTTTCGTCGACTCTTTAGAGGTAGCCAATGTTTCGTTGTCACCCTTAAGAGGTAGGCAATATTTCGTGGTGGTTTCTTCAGAGGTAGTAAATGTTTTGTGATCTCTTTTGAGGTAGGAACTGTTTCGTGGTCTCTTTAGAGGTAGGCAATGTTTCGTAGTCTCTCGTTAGTGTTAGGCAATATTTCATGGTCTTTCTTTAGAAGTATGCACTGTTTCGTGGTCTCTTCATCGAACATGGGTAATTCTGGACAATAATATGCGAATGCGCAAACTGGTCTGAAGTTTCTCAAGCTCCAAATGGCATACGTCCAGTTACACGAAATCAATATGTCACTAGTGGTTTTTTGCCCAGCATTTTCATACATGTAATCTTTTTGTTGAAGGTATCAAGCACAGCCATGTTAATTATTAATAAACACTCTTTTGAAATGTTCATATTTAACGTATTAATTTGTTTTAATTTTAAAAACTATGTAGCTAGTCATCAATTTGTTAATAGACAAATTTAGCATGGGTTTTCAGCCTAATCTCACTTGAGTCAGCTTATATTAAAATCATTATCCGAGGTTTATAGGGACGTCATAAAATGTAAAATAATTTTAATCAGTTACTTTAATCCGTTTGCAAATATACCCGCACTTCATTACTTTCATCATAATAAATATGTTCTTGTTATTTGAACAATTACGGGCATTTTATAGATGTGATCTTGTGGTGTGATTATGACGCCTTGAATGTGGCGAATTGCATCTGATTTTGACAAATGTGTGTCATCTATATTTGTTGATTTTAACTCGTTAACTATTTTTTCAACTTACACACTGTTAAACAGGAGTATTGCATTCCTACACAGGTTGAACTATTGCAGTGAGTAGGAATTGAACCAAACAAAATCCTGAAACAATTGAACATCGAAAGTTCAGTAGATTCGTAACAAAACCGGTTATACCGATTTAAGGATATATCGGAATCTGTGAACACTGCTCAGCTTAACCCGTTACTCAAAATAAGACTACAAGACGATTGCGTCACACACTGAAATGTTAATGTAACATCATTTAGCTCAATAAATTGAGTCTTGTTCTGAGACAACTGGGCTTAATGCATGTGCGTAAAGTGTCATCCCAGATTAGCCTGTGCAGTTCGCGCAGGCTAATCAGGGACGACACTTTCCGGCTTAACTTGATTTTCGGTAAGGAGGGACTTCCTTGAAACTGAAAATGCCTTTAAAGCCGAAAGTGTCGTCCCTGATTGTCCACACAGGCTAATCTGGGATGACACTAAGCCCAGTTTTCTCAGAACGCGACGCAATTTCACATAATTTACTACCTCAGTAGTATTGTGATATCGTATTGTGATATTGTTGATAATAAACATAGGAACATTATTGCTAAATTGGGTTTAGCGTTTCACAAATTATCTATTGCTTATAATCAGAGATCACCGCCTCTGTTTGTTACGCAACCTTAATGATATCGAAAATGAGTATAATTGTTTTCTCATAAAAAATATGCTTTTTTATGCTGATGTTATGGATAGCTGTATTCTAAAGTTATAAAGATCTCGTCCAAATATGTCCACGTTTATATAACTACTGAATAGCTCATTTTAAAATGTTTTAAACTAGAGAAAATACCAAATATAAACGAAATAATAAAATGATTATATTTTTGTTGACAATTAGAACAAGAACATCATAATATTAAAATTGTTTAATTTATTAAACGCATTTTGACATAATTGGGTCACTATGTATTTACGTTATCCATGTGAAATATTCGCGAAAACATGTTAATATTATGTCTATTTAAATTGATCTTCTTTCGAAATGATGTTAATTCTTGGGTTGTTTATTCTTCAAACGCACATTTATATTGTAACGGGTGTTAATGGCGATGCGTTATATATGTCCAAAGCAAAATAAACTATTCGGTATAAAATCAAACACTTGCGTTAGCATTTTACTCACGCGTTATTCTAGACAGTTTGTTTGATTCGTTAAACCTTTGATATAAGCTTATTTGCTTTTGTCCGGTAATTAGGTCCTTCTTGTCTGACATATTATATATAATATATATAGATATATATAGATATAAGAGATATATATAGAGATAGATATAATATATATAGATATAGAGATATATAGATAGATATATATAGATATATATATATATAAATATATATATATATATATATATATATATATATATATATATATATATATATATATATATATATATATATATATATATATATATATATATATATATATATATATATATATATTTATTTCTTTATTTATTTATTTATTAAAATGTGCAATAAATATAATATAAAGTATATGTGCAAACAACGTCTTTTGAGATGTCCAAGATGGAATTAATTAAATAATTCAATATTATTGTTTCTCCCATGTCAAAAGTCCAAATCTTAAAGGGGCCTTTACACTGATTTTGGCATGTTTTGAAGTTTGTCTTAAATGCTTTATATTGATAAATTTGAACATTGGATATACAAATCTCCAGTACAAAATCAATGATAACATTAAAATAAAAAGACTGTAACCCTCAACAGGGCTCGAACCACTGATCCATGCAGTCCTGGAGTAAAAAGTCTCCCATTTTGACCAATCGGCCATCCGTGCTCATACAATGAGTGATGTATTTTATACTTTATATAATATAAGAAATCCCCGTAGTTTCACAAAATAAAACGACAACAACAGAACTTTCAAAATTATTCAATCGTTTCGCGTTGCAACGCGTTATAATTTTCAGGTCTTTCAATCGTCAAAAGATGCATATAATGGCTATTTTAGAGCATGGTAATGTTCAGTATAACTGTTTACTCACAAATACCATTACTAAAACGAAAATTTGCTAATCTGAAACAACTTTTTTTTAATTTTGTCAATTTACCAAAACGTAAATAGGCCCCTTTAATAGTTTCCAATAGTTCACGTTGATCTCTACTCCAAACGGCAATGTCGTATTATCTCCTCCCACAAGCAAAATAAAAACACTAAAATCTAAGTATATAAGGGAAAATCTTCGCACACCATGCAGTTAGTAAAAAGTTGTATCCTGATTTCAATACAAGAATTCGCTACAGATTTATTAAATACGATCACGCAATGTCACAGGCAGAATGGTTCTACATTTCAAACAGTAACAGTGTTCACATGTGCATTAGCGTACTACTCTCACAAGAGAATAAAACCTGACATGATAAAAAAATCTAGAAGGATACATTAAATGTAGTTCGATTTGGACTCAATAATGAAGTTGATAACAAATGTATGCTAAGTTCAGTTTGAAATTGGTATTAAAGATGAAAAAATTGATGTTTATAGTGTCAGTTACTAAAATCGTTTACTTTACAATTATGAACAAATCTTGTTGAATAAAATATGTTTGGATATATATAATTTGAAAATATATCCAATTGTCATACTTAATATTCAAAGTTCCACAATGACCCTGCGCGACTTTAGTATGTTTTAGTCTCTTCGCACCCTCATAGCAAGTGGATTTGCCCAAGTATGTACACACGTTCCCACTGCCGATCAGATCAACTCGATCAAGCCCGACCAAGCTACGGGTACTGGTCTGGTTCGGTCGGCATGAGTGGTCGGGGGCGGTCGGGTAGGTCGGCATTGGTCGGGCTTCCTACCCGATATTTTTTGACATGTCAAAAAATATCGAGTAGCGGTCGAGTAGGAAATTGATCGAGAAGCGCTCGGGAAGCGGTCGTGTATTAGTCGAGTAGAAGATCGAGTTGATCGTGAAGCAATCGTGTGGCGATCGAATTAACATCTTTTACACGATCTGTACCCGATCCGCTCGACCTCTACCCGAGTTATTTTAGATCGCGACACGATCCACTCGAGCTCTATTCGATTTGATGTGCAGATTTACTAGACTGCTACCCGACGGCTATTCGACCGTACACGATCACTTTCCGATTGCTACTCGACCATACAGGAGCTCTGTACCCGATCCGCTCGACCTCTACTCGAGTTTTTTTTAGATCGCTTTGTACGACTGTAGTACGACCATCACGATCTGGTCGTGTGAAGATCTGGTGGTGATCGAGCTGAGGTCCACTTGGTCGAGCTGAGATCGTATAGGGCGAGCGTATAGGTCGAGATGATCGAGCGGTAATCGGAAAGATGGTTGAGTGGACGTCGTGAATGAGTCGTGTGGGGGTCGTGTGCTATCGACAAGAGGTCGAGAAGAGGTCGTGTATACCATTTTTAGTCGAGCTTGGTCGGGTTTGGTCGGGAAATTGGGATGATCGAGTTGATACGATCGGCAGTGGGAATCCACCTTTAAGGTAGCGCACCCGTATGGGAACATATCCAAATATAATCTAATGTATTATTTTCTTAATCAGCATTGTTTCACTGAACTACATGCACATTTTTAGGTAGGCTTTCCATGCACATTTAAATGGGGTAAATGCAAGTTCCATAATTCATCCAGATTTCCAAATATGGGCATGCAGTGGGGGTGTACAGATGCATTAAAGGTGTTGAAAGTTTAAACAAGATGAAACAAGTGTTCTTTTACACACATTTATTTTTTATAACGTGTTATCTATGGAAGAGCGCCATGAAATGTAAGTGGTTTCAGTCAAGTAGATATGAGGGTTGGTTACAAACAAAGTGTCATAAAATTAAAAATATTATCATTTAAGTAATACTTTGAACTTAGTTTTTATAGATACACTATATAAAGCAAAAATACCAAGAAATAGAGAGATTTACCGTTTACTTTTTGAAATAAAAATTAAAATGCAACATGCATGATTCGTATCTTCAGCAGTAAATCACCCAATTTAGCCAAAACGTTGTTTAAATTTTAAAAATTAAAGAATGTGCAGAAAAATTGCAACATTTTTAACAATAAACATAGCTCATATGCTATATAAAATCAAATTACGTTAGAAAAGAAATAAAACGCGCCGCAAAAAGTATGCGACGTCGGCAGGATTCGAACCTGCGCCTGAAGATCCCAAAAGATTTCTAGGCAATAACCACTTGGCCATTACAACTTAATATTAGTTAAAGCTTAAATTAGATATAAATAAGTACAAAGTTATAAAGGCTCTGCGATCTTTGAAGAAATTGCGAAATCATATTTTACAGATTTGGATCAATTTCAATATTTATTGTGAAAATACTGTATTATAAAGGAATAACGTAAACATATATCAAAATTCGAAGTTTGAAAAAAAAATATAATTGATCTCTTGGAAATAACCGATCATTAAAGAACGGCAATGACCGTAAAATAAATCGCGGGAAATCATTACGAGTGCGCTACCTTAAGATCCGTCATAGCGAAAATCGTCAGTGTTAAAGTCTTGAAAATAAAATCTCGTGTTTTTCAAGCATTATATTGCACTAAATTTACCTTCGTCAATTTGGCAGTTAAGAATGTATGCATTGCGATCAGATCAGTTGTCCGGTAAACGCACGCGAGACGGATTTAAGGAATTGTTCTGGACATGAAGGGTTTATTACGCTTACTCCGGTTCCCCATCCCCCATAAAAAGACTGCATCATCATTGAATGATTGTCAGTAAAAAATTCAAAAGCTTGACATTTCCGCGTGACGTTTATTAGGAATGAGTGCTGGGATGCACCCAGTGTCCCCACATAATTCTTCCTCAGCAACGGAAGGACTTCATACATGCGAAATACCATACTTGAGCTTATTATAATAATACATAATGTGGTTTTCCCTAAACAAAACTATTGTTTCTATTCCATGACAGTGACCTCTTAAGAATGTCATTTTACTTTTCAAACACTCATCATTAGTTGATTTATTTAAGAAGTATGTTCATACTATAACATATTTGTATCACGCACGTTTTCCCATAAATACGACTGGTATATTTATGGAGCCATTACATATCTACTACATGACTACAACATGACATCACATTAGCATTTAACTCAAGTAATATATTGTTCATGTTAATACTATTTCAGCACGCATTTCAACTCTTTATATTAACGTTAACGGACGGAATAGCATACGTCTTGAAATAAAAATGCATCAACTTCGTATGGCATTCTACATTTATTTTTTTAATTCAATATAAGACAAACAATGTATACATGTAAATGATCATAAAACAAAGTGATACCATGTAGCAACAATAATGTTCAAACATGTTATACAAGATATGCTAATATATACTTTTTTGACCTTGTGGATTCCTTTTGATAAAATCAAGGGTTAATATATATTTTTTTCATTTAAAAAAATAAGAATGAGCATATTCGGGATATGTTCTAACACGGTTGTAATTTGTTTCTACCTAGTACTGGCTATTGTCAACGATGTTAAAAGTTATTTAGAAGAAAAGGTAATGACTAAATAACATAAGCATGCAACAAGAATACATATGAGCCTCGCATTCTGAAAAGGGGATTTAATGCATGCACGTAAAGTGTCGTCCAAGATTAGCCTGTGCAATCCGCACAGGCTAATCAGTTACGACGATATCCGCCTTAGCTTGCTTTTCGTCATCAAGAGTCTTCATTTAAACGAAAAATACAACAAAAGCGGTAAATGTCGTCCCTGATAAGCGAACTGCACAGGCTAATCTGGGACGAAACTTTGTGCACATGCATTAAACCAACTACTCTCAGGGCGCGACTCATATCAATTTTTTTATTATTTGTTCAGTCGTAGTCTATGAGAATTCTTATGTCTTTACATAAGCGGTTTGCAGAACCAGCACGCATCAGTTTGAATGCAATTGAATAATAAGAACCACACAAATTAAAAATTTAATGCAGCTGATACCATATTCACGAATCGGATATTATTAATTTTAAATACTCAAACTTGCTAATTTATTATGTTCATGACATTGGACAAATTGCTTAAATATATACCGGTAGTGCACCGTAAAAAAGACACGTCATCAGACAAAATAAACCGATTGTTCGATCTTGGTATGCATATAACAATGTATATTTTAATCAGGAATTTTTGATTTCTTTTTACCTGTACTCTATGTATAAACATGAAATAATAAAAAAAATCAAAAGTATCAACAACCACCATGTGTCATGAAGACTACAACACCCCCGACACCCTGCCTTACACCTATCCCCCATACACACCGCCCCCACCTTCCACACACATACACATACCATTAGCACAATATAATCCTCCGACAGTTTGACTAAAAAGGAGCATAAGTTGATGTATCCATTCCCCCTTCCAGATCATTCAGTTGGTCAGGCTCGAACCTTTAACTACTCGCGTCAAACGAGTTTTTCCACATACCCACGAAGCCATTGAATTTCAACCGAACATTTGGGTAAAGGCAATTGATTGGTTGACTGACTAATCCACTGGTAAACTTATGACAAATTGCTGCATTTTAATATATGGTAATTACTGAAAAACGACAACAAAGCAACAAGTATACTGACAGTAACTTCATATGTCCGTTATTGTTTAAAATATGTAAGTAAAAAATTGTCATTTTATTACTACATAATAAAAAGATTAAACTTAACGAGTCACTTCTTGTGGTAAATGGCAATATTTATATGTTGTATTTATACTGATGTATAACTAGCATATGTTTTCAATCATGCTTATAATTCATAAAAATAAATTATAGTTGCTCAAGAAAATACAACCTTACTACACACGCTTACTACACTTACCTTTCTCTGGTACTTATCCCTGGTAAAACAAGTTGGTAACGCCTTTAGTTGGTAGAAAATCCGAAACGGTCCACTCCAACACAAAACACTTAAAATAATATCCAATAAATGCACTTTCCAGCATGCGTATTCCTATTATTAAGTTATATAAGTTCAAAAACTTAAATTATAAGACTATCAAAATAACTATCTCAGATGAAATCAATAAATACCTTTCGCCTTTCCATAAACAAAAACCTTAGTTGATTTGCAGCATGTAAGTGCCTTAGTTACATCTTCACTACTAATTACAACGCTTGAAATATTTTGCGCCAACAACCCCTAGTACGTCTCTGACACCTACACCGTCATTATGATTATAATCCATGATCTCTGATATTTTCTCACTTCTGTGATCACGCGGATTCCTTCTAATATTTCCGATAATCCCTACCATGGATGGATGCACAATTGTACCGCTTAATTCGGTTTTGTCTTCATTATCGACGAAGATGATGCGATGCTACTCACTAATAAACGCTGATTGGTATTATCAGTGACTCGTTTTATTAAAACTGCTCTCTTTGCAGATGAATTGCACCGAAAAGAATTCTAAGAAGACGTAATACTTAAATGAATGACTTATACATTTTGCCATTTTTAACGTTTTTATCAGTTACTGCAGTGGTTATAATATAAACCTTTAAAACTCTCGTTATATGTCTAAATATAATTATTTTAAAGCCGTGTTAAATTAATAGCGATGTTTCTTCCTGTCCGGGCTTTATTCAGACAGATGTTTATTTGGTGGCGCTGCGACATCATCAGCGCCCAAGTGGACTCAAGTGTCTCCGGACTAATTAATAAATTCACTCTACACCAAAAGCCCAAGATGGAGATGTTTATTGTAAATCATTAACATCTACTTTACAAGGGAATATGGTAGTCATTTGTTACCCATTTGTCTCAAGATGCATGCAGATTTATTCTTTGAACTTAGTTACATCAAGTAAGCGACTTAGTCGTACTATTCTTAAAATGACTTGCTTACACGCAGATTTCTAAAAATCGAAACTGAATTAATTTTAAAGATTTTATATAGTTTGTATTTACATGTGTAAATATGTGTATCTATAGTATGGCTTGCTTGCAAAATACATATACAGTGACGAATGTTGTATATTCCAAACTTTGAAATTCCTACTTGCGTGACGTTCTCACGTTTATTAAAATCGTTTGATGTTGTTAGCTCTCGCACGTTTTTAGATTAAAATAAATTGTTTTACGTTAAAAATGCGCAGCAAAATATACACTTTCCTCGTATGCGTTATACATGTATAATCTAATCAGTAGTAAGTCATATTTCGCTCCTCTGGCTCAATGTTCGATAATAACAAGAGCAAGATCAATTCGAGATATCTAAACACTCTACATAATAGACAGGTCTATTCATGCGATACTGTGACGTCATGATCCCATTTGCTGAAATTAATCCTGACTCTTTTTCTAAATTTATTAGATATCAATTTCATCCCCCACCCACCCGCTTCACACAATGATCAGTAGGAGATATGCTGTCAAGTTGTCTATATTTGGGGTGTGTTATGACAAAGTATCGCGGAGAGGGTTTCTTAAGAGCCCCGGGGGCTTGTCCATCATATATTCATAACCGATCCATCAAGCGATGTTCTGCTCCTGCCTGTACATTATAACAGCAAAGCGCACTACCCCTTACACCCGGGGGGATGCAATCGTGTGCCCCTTTTATAGTGTCATATAACCTTTCAAAGGAGAGCTTTTATTTTGATTAGTCGATTTCGCTCTTTTTTATTCTTTCGATGACACTAATGACGTTATCGTCGGTTTCGTAGTTAGAAAAAAACATAAAAAACACAGAAAATACGTGTCTATGAACTAAACGTACACACAAGCAAATATACTAGCGTCATGCGAAAATTGGGCTTATGCAATCACGCAGTCTGATATGCAACTACTCTGTCAGTTACGGTTATACATGGACGATAACCCTTAGTAATCTAATAAAAAACAAACCTGAATGAATCAGCTGGTTAGTCGGGATCTACGCTGGTCGCGTATGCCATAACGCCCATGTTCGCGTTTGACCTATCATATGCAGATGTGCATACCGTATATTGTAAGTGTTATTTCAAATGTGTAACTCTATATTAAACTGTTTTTCTACCTGTGTGTTCTTTAGGTTGATGTTAATTTTAAAATTGTATACATTTTTATATATTTTGACAACACAGCAACTAATCAATATTTTTGGAGGAAGTTTTAGTTAATTATTACAAGGCCAATGGTTCCTCCACTGAATCATTTAAAGTCCTGATAAATTCCTTCGATTAAGGCATTTGTTCAGAGCACGCATACAGACTGCTTGTTAACATCCTATTTGCATATAAAAATAAAAATTTTCCGTCTTGGATGAAAAACATAGATTTTAAAGCGTATCTTCGAAAAACTAATTATTTCGAATTTTTAAAATAGATCAGAACATGAATTTCAGTTTCTTTCTGGACACATTTACGCGTTTATTGTCAATACAGCCTGTTGTTAACGTTACATTTGAAGTACAATCTAATATAGGGGTAACTTATTTGAAGATATTGGGATTGTTTTCATTTTTCATTTTTTTGCAGATTTGCACTGATACGTATTAATTATTTGGATACATTTACTAATTATTAATACTTTAAAACAATAAATTATAGAGACAACTTCCTATCTTAAACAACTAATTTTTTACTAAATTCGTATGAAGTTTTACATAAAATGCCAATACTAATAGACATTTCGCGTAATATAAGGTGAGATAATTCGATCGGGAGGTCACGGGTTCGATCTGTGGGAGCGTTCTTAAGATCCTCCATTGACACCAAGGAAACGGACTCGAGAGCGTTTCATATAAGCTTTAGGCTTGCTATGCAATCGAGCTTAAATAAATGGGTATAAAAAATATACAAGAGGCTTCGAATGCAGCACACTTTGCCGACGCACATTTCTTCTTGTGCCTTTCTATGATATTCTGGAAGTTCAACAAAACCTAGGCGCTAATTGGGGTAATGTACCGTGGGTTCTAATAAATGTTAAAGTAAGTTCTTTTTCATGGCAGGTAATATGTTCGCTGGCCATGCTCCTCGAATTTGGAAAGCATAGATTCGCCGCATAGTCCATCCGTCCGGATTACATTTTTAATGGAATATTGAATCGGAGGATGAAACGCTATCGATTATGTTTTCCTTCCTACTTGATGTCCGCCCGTCCTTCCGTCCGTTCGTCAATCCTTCCGTACTTCTCGTACTTTGTTACTAAGCAAGAAATTTTTAAGAAGCTAACATAGTAACTGATCATGCCCTTATTGCTAGATTGTTCCGATAAATTGATCGTTCATCCGTTTATATCCCGATTGTCTTGTCCCCGAGCTTTCAAATAACTCATACTCTGACGAAGTGCATTGTCGTAGAGCATCTATCAGTTCCAGAGATATTCTTGTTGAATAGAGATGAGACTGAGATCGGTCTCAACTCCATCAGACTTGTCGTTTCTTCAGGGTCAATCCCCAGTACAACTTCTTTCTCATAGGGTTCTTCTAAGCTTCCGGAGGCTCGGGTGTGGACTTAACCAAGTTATCTATATCCAGTGCATGTCAATGTCGTTTTACTTTCTCCCCATACAATTAAGTTTACATCTTATTAGGTCACCTACGACCGTTCGTTTTGCCAAGTCCTTACATTCCGCCATCCCACTCGTCGAATAACCTTTGGTCCAATGATGTTTGTTATCCGGTCAACAGCTTATTGATGGTTTTATCCTTGAGCAGTTGTTTGTTCAAATATCTGACCTGCTCTCATTCTTATCCTCCAATTTTAAGTTTAGATGGTGCTAATTTCTTTAGCAAATGTGAACATATTCCTAGTGATTAATTCGTGTTCGACCCTATAATTCCTTAAAAGAAATGTCTTGCGAAGTTCATATGTAAAATTTGCTCGAACAATAAAACATTACCTTTAATATTTTTTTAAAATATCATCGGAAAAACTGTGGTGTTCTTACCAGACAATTAACCATTGCGATTGGTTATGGTGACTCTGATTGTAATTGCAATCCTGTAATACAATGTTGTTGAGGCACGGCTTCGGTATGGAAATAAAAGTACGACAACAATCTTCTTGCGAAAGTCCCAAGAGTTGGTACGACAACAATCTTCTTGCGAAAGTCCCAAGAGTTGCAACTGTCAGTCCCAAGAGTTGCAACTGTCAGAAAGTCCCAAGAGTTGCAACTGTCAGATGAGCTTAAGTTGCTTAGACTATTTTATTACGTAATAACTAATAAAACGCAACCTTCTATGATGCCGATCAGTTCTACGCCCACTTTTTTGTTTCACATATCATAACAATTGAAAACCGCAAATCAAAGCAAAACATCTGAAGTAAGCACATGCTTTTGTTAAAGTCAAATAACTGACATAGTTCTTTGAAAAACACACACATTATTACTCACTATACATGCAAGTGTTTTGTCATGGTCGGAACCCAAGTTCATTCAAATATGCTATGCTTCTTTATTGACCATGAGATACCAGGCTAGCAAAAAGTAATAGTGTCTTAAATAAATTCAAAGTACTGAAAGTACTGGTTTGACGATGCTTTTGAAGAGGATGGATATATAGAGGATATTTGTTGGATTCGGTGGCATATCGATTTTCCCAGAAAAAATGCGAAAAATATCGATATTTTCACTGTTATTTTTCACTGTTTGAAAAAGTCAAATACCAGTTTATTTCACTGATATTTCTGTATAAATCAACGGAAAGCATAACATAAATAAGCATTCATTTAAGTTAGTCTACATCACCGCAATTGTGTAATGTTTATTGCTTGTCATTTATCTGCAGTTAATGGTTGTGGTGCAATCGTTTTCGTTCTTGGACACTGCATCCCGTCAATGCAGGGTTGGCACCAATCGACCGCCCCCGGTTTTAACCGGCGGTTTTTACCGATTAAAACCGCCCCGGTCAATACTCCCGAAGTGGTCATTACTGGTCAATACTGGTCGATTGAACTTTACCCCCAATTTTAATTTATATTCCATGCCTAATTAAACAATATTGATAATATAAATTAAACAGACATGTTGCCAATAATGTCTTAAGCTATTAATACCCACTATTTTATACCTGTTCATGCAATTTGTAGGCCAATCTCTCAAAATTTTGCAAATAAGTCAAAGTTGGTCAATTGAATTTTTTTGGTTTGTTGAACTTTTTTTTCAATTCTAATGAATTTTGATGCTCAGATAATTCTGTGCTTGATTCAACAAGAACCTGTAAATTACTGTGTATGAGTTGTTCCTCATACCCCACTGTCCCAACAGTCTTCTTACAGTCTTCTCACCTATACAGGTTGGGGCACCCAAAACTGATAATAGGGCCTTAAATGGCACCTTTTTGACACAATCCTTACTTGTCATGTATTCTTGCATTGATTTCTTTAAATACTTTTTAAACAAAATAGTGTAAAAAACTTTTTTTTATTGATATAAGAATATAAAAACATAATAAAAAATAATTATTAAAAGAAAAAAAATAATTGAAAAGAAGACTAGACCCACAATTGGAAAACATTATTTGTTGGCAAAATCAAGAACTTTGATTGTTTATTCATTTGAATACCAATTGAACTTTTTAATATGAAAGGGAAAAAACCCCTCTTAATACAGAAAGGAAACAAGTTAGAAGTAACTATTAAATTAATAGCAAGTACAATGTAATCTTCTTTTGTGTGAGTGATATGAAATAGCCTAAGGGCAGATTTGCTTAATTGTCAATATCAGAGACATAACACTGCATGCATTGTATTATCAACTAAGAGGCCAGATTTATAACCCTAGAATACGCAGGAGTTCTGTTTGTCTATCTGCTTATCAAATAGATATATCAATAGATAAGTGAAATTCTATGGTACCTACAATAGTAATAATACTTAAGTATTAGATGTGATACACTGAGATAAAGATATTGCCTTAGTCCTTATGTATTTGAGGCTGTTTCCATAAATAATGAAGAAGTAACTTTTTACAGCTTTAAAGATTTTTTTTACAATAAATAACTCAGAAAAAAGTTTATCATTTACAGAATAATTATTGATTTAATATAAAATGGCTCCTTTGTAATATTTAAATGCTACAATTTTCAATCGACCAGTATTGACCAGTAAAGACCAGTAATGACCAGTATTGACCGGTTTTAACCGGGTATTGACCGCCGGCCCGGTCAATACTCAATTGACCGGTCAATATGCCAACCCTGCTTCAATGAAATTTATTTACCTAAATATCTCATATTTGAACATAAAATTCTTTTGGGAGAAATGGTCCAGACAACTGGATAAAACAGCAACAATATGCTAACCCATTATTTTTCGAGGAACATAATTGAGAATTCCTGTACTAGCCCCCAATCACAGTATGTTGGGGTATAATAATAATCAAACTTTGTTTTTCTTCTCAAAAGATTGTCGTAGATTACAAGTTGATGAATATATCATCCAAGACTACAAGTTTTAGAAAGCCATTTTTTTCATTTATTTTTATTGATAAACAAGGTTTTGTTACAATCTATACTATACATAGATAGCTTTAACAGCACAATGTGGCTCACCTGAAACTGATTGTTTCCTAGTGGTGTTAACTAATTTTTCATGAAGATCAAGAAAAAAAGGCATTGTGAGTATGAACAAACTATTTGCGTCTATCCGATCTAGTTGAGTCTTGTTACCGAGATCCTACTTTCATTTATTTGAACATTCTGATCAACTGCCATGAAGATCAGGTAAAAAATGTAAGTTTTAACGTGGATTTTAATGATTTTAGTTATTGATCAACTGCTTGAAGCACATGACCCACTTTGGAACGTGACCTGTTAATCACTGAGACTTGACCTTGTGACCTAAATGTTAAATATGCTACTTTCATGCTTGACTTTGAAATCATTTAAAATAATGTTCTAACCAATTTACAAGTGGATCAGAGAGAGAATGTGACCACTAAAGTATTAACAAACCTTTTCTTATATTTGACCTAGTTCCCTAAATTTTGAATATGAAACCAAAAATGACATAGAGGTGACTAGTTTCATAAGAATCTGGCAAAGAGGTGACACTCAAATTTAAACATTGTAAAATGATATCTTATGTGTGCACAATAAACTTTGGATAAAATACAACAAAGAGTGATAACAAAAGCTCACCTTGTCACATCATAACAAGTGAGCAAAATAACCAAAACTATGACATCATATATTTGCTCAGTTACTTCCAATAACAATAAAATGTTACTTTTGAAACAAATACAATACCTTCCCTTTCTTACTACAGGCTGTTCTAAAACAAGATAGCCCTGTATCGCTCACCCAAAACTCCTTCTATAGTGTCAAAAACTTGTGTATGATTTGACTAAGTTGTAACCTAGCTTTAGCCTGCCAGGACCAACTTGCAAATTCAGCTTTTGATTTGATTAAGATGGACATTGTAAGCAATTTTCATGAAAATCAGGAAGATAATGTGACCTGTAGAAAGGTAAAGGAAGTTTTCTATATTTTAACCTAATGACCTAGTTTTTGACAAACTACCAACTTTCGAACTGAAACTTTATTTCATCGAGATAACATTCAATTCTGTCCAATTTTCATGAAGATCTGGAAGAAAATGTGACCTCTGGAGTGTTCACTAACCTTTTCTTTGATTTGGTTTGTTGACCTAGTTTGGACCACATATGACCTACTTTCAAACTTAACCTAGAATTGACAGAGATGAACATTTACCAACATAAGACAAACAAGGGCTGTTTGTAAAACATGCATGCCCCCCATATGGGCTGTCAGATGTAGTGGTAGCCATTGTGTGTGAATACATTTTTTGTTACTGTGACCTTGACATTTGACCTAGTGACCTGAAAATCAATAGGGATTATCTGCCAGTCATGATCGATTTAACTATGAAGTTCCATGATCCTAGGCCTTGCTTTTCTTGAGTTATCATCAGGAAACCATTTTACTGTTATGAGTCACTGTGACCTTGACCTTTGATCAAGTGATATGAAAATCAATAAGGGTTATATACCAGTCATGATCAATTTATCTATTAAGTTTAATGGTCCTAGGCGTAAGCATTTTTGAGATATCATCTGGATACTATTTTACTGCTTTGAGTCACTTTGACCTTGACCTTTGACCTAGTGACCTAAACATCAACAGGGGTAATCTGCAAGTCATGATCAATGTACCTGTGAAGTTTCGTGATCCTAGACGTAAGCATTCTTGAGTTATCATCCGGAAATCATTAAACTGTTTTGACTCACTGTGACCTTGACCTTTGACCTAATGACCTGAACATCAATAGGGGTCATCTGCGAGTCATGATCAATGTACCTATGAAGTTTCATGATCCTAGGCGAAAGCTTTCTTGTGTTATCATCCGCAAACCATTTTACTGAGTCAAGTCACCGTGACTTTGACCTATGACCTAGTGACCTGAAAGTCAATAGGGGTCATCTGCGAGTCATGATCAATGTACCTAAGAAGTTTCATGATCATAGGCGTAAGCATTCTTGACTTATCATTTGGAAACCATTTCTCAAAGTTGAGTCACTGTGATCTTGACCTTTGACCTAGTGACCTGAAAATCATTAGAGGTCATCTGCGAGTCATGATCAATGTACCTATATAGTTTCATGATCCTAGGCATAAATGTTCTTGAGTTATCATCCTGAAACCATTTTACTATTTTGGGTCACCGTGAACTTGACCTTTGACATAGTGACCTGAAATTAAATAGGGATCATCTGCGAGTCATGATTAATGTATTTATGAAGTTTCATGATCCTAGGCATAAGCGTTCTTGAGTCATCATCCGGACACCATTTAACTATTTCGGGTCACCGTGACCTTGACTTTTGACCTAGTGACCTCAAATGAGGTCATATGCGAGTCATGATCAATGTATCTATGAAATTTCATGATCCTAGGCATAAGCGTTCTGAGTTATCATCCGGAAACCATTTTACTATTTCGGGTCACCGTGAACTTGACCTTTGACCTAGTGACCTGAAAATCAATAAGGTTCACCTGCGAGTCATGATCAATGAACCTATGAAACTTCATGATCCTAGGCATAAGCGTTCTTGAGTTATCATCCGGAAACCATTTTACTATTTCGGGTCACCGTGACCTTTACCTTGACCTAGTGACCTCAAAATCAATAGTGGTCATCTGCGAGTCATGATCAATGTACACATGAAAGTTCATGATCCTAGGCATAAGTGTTCTTGAGTTTTTATCAGGAAACCATTTTACTTTTTCAGGTCACCGTGACCTTGACCTTTGATATAGTGACCTGAAAATCAATAGCGGTCAACTGCGAGTCATGATCAATCTACCTATCAAATTTCATGATCCTCGGCATAAGCGTTCTTGAGTTATCATCCGGAAACCATTTTACTATTTCGGGTCACTGTGACCTTGACCTTTGACCTAGTGACCTGAAAATTAATAGGGTTTATCTTCGAGTCATGATCAATGTACCTATGAAGTTTCATGATCCTAGGCATAAGCGTTCTTGAGTTATCATCCGGAAACCATTTTACTGTTTCTTTTTTTTGTTAAACGTCGTCGATTATTAATTGTATATAGATTTCTCTATAGTTTGAAAAACATTTAGGCAAATATTTCTCATGTAAGATAAAATGCAAATAATTAATAAAATAATCCCTTTTAATCAGTATGTTGGTTTATCGGTCAATAACAATATCACTATGAACATTGAATTATTTAAAAGTTATAACAAACATTAAATGTTCTCCGAACAAATGACTCATAACACATATAACAGATTGATAGGAAGATATGAACAAATCAAGGTTGCTAGGTTGCCCGCCTAGAATGGTCCTGTTAGTATGGAAGTACTTGATATATAAATTTATTAGCCTGTCGGTGTTGTAAAGATATAAAATATTTTATGAATGTCTTAAAGTGTAGAATTATTTTGCATTAAGTAAAAGAAAGGCAACATATAACCCTTAAGTGGCTGACAAGAACTTGTGGCTAAATACAACTAAAAAGAGGCATTATGATTCTTGAAAATAAAAGTAAACATCATTATATGTGAATTTTCTGATCAAAAGTGTTATTTTTAGTGAATAGGGGAAAAACATTTTCAAGAATAAACAATATAATTATAAATGTTTTGGCGAAGTGCATCATAGTATTATCATAGTACAGTTTTGGTCTAAAAATCCCGTAACATTTTTAAATTTCATAACACCTTGTTGCAAAAAAAAATCATGAAAAATAGAATTTTCAGAGTAACCTATTAAAATAAAATAAACAAGGGCTGTTTGTTAAACATGCATGCCCCCCATATGGGCTCTCCGTTGTAGTGACAGCCATTGTGTCAATATGTTCTTTGTCAATATGACCTTGACCTTTGACCTAGTGACCTGAAAATCAATAGGGGTCATCTGCGAGTCATGATCAATGTACCTATGAAGTTTCATGATCCTAGCCCCAAGCGATCTTGAGTTATCATCCGGAAAACCACCTAATGGACGGAGCGACAGACCGACAGACCGACCGACATGTGCAAAGCAATAAACCTCCTCTTCTTCGAAGGGGGGCATAAAAATGCTTTATATGACCTTAGATATTATTTTTGCAATCATTTTTCATCAATTACAAAAGTTTAAAAAAATTATTGTTTCATGCTACTCATGGTACCAGTTTTTTTTCAGAAAATTAATCACATTTTTTAAAAATGCATTACCCCTTGTTGCCAAAAAAAAAACATGAAACATATAATTTTCAAAAATATCCTTTAAAACAAAAAGAAAATGCCTTCTTAAACCTTAAATATTATTCCTTCAAGCATTTTACATCAATAATTTATGTTAGGAAAAATCATTGGTTCATGCTAAATACTGTTTGATATACTGTAAAAAATGTAACTACACATCCAAGTAGTGAGTCCATCACACTATTGCAACCGAAACACCTGGGTGTGCAAGGCACCAGCCGAAGTCAAATGCCTTCTGACTTAGTGCATTTTACTATTTATATTTGTATGCATTTGTATGTGTTTGAAAAAATGTATAATCTTTAATGACATCTTCTGACCATGCATGTCCTAGATTTCAAAATCCAGGCCCTGGTCTGACACATTGGTAACATTAACGTTAAACTGTTACCAGGCTGCTGAATTTAATTAGCCAGGTCACAGGAAAAGGGCAGTCTAATATGTATCCAATTAAACTATTTGTCATTGTCCGAAAACCGCTCTTAAGCAAACAGCTTTCAAGCAACTGCAGGCTGAACTGGATCTAAACTGGCCACAATCGCCTAAATGTCTCTTTTACTGGGATATGGTTCATTTAACTTTAAAGGGATCTTTTCACGTTTTGGTAAATTGACAAAAATTGAAAAAAGTTGTATCGGATTTGCAAATTTTCTTTTTAGTTATGTTATTTTTAGGAAAAAGGATTACTGAATATTTACCATGGTCTAATATAGCCATTATATGCATCTTTTAACGATTTAAAAATTATAAAGCGTTGCAACGCGAAACGATTGAATAATTTGGAGAGTTATGTTGTTGTTGTTTAATTGTGTGAAACTACGAAGATTGCTTATACTAGACATAAAATACGTCAACCAGTTTTACTTGGCAGAATAGTCGAGCAGGCTGATGCGTTTTTACTCCAGGACTAAGGGGGTCACTGGTTCGAGCCCTGCTGCGGACTCCTTTTTTTAAGGAATTTTATTCTGGTTTTTAACTGGAGCTTTTAATATCCAATGTTTACATTTATCAATATAAAGCATTTAATGACTTACTTCAAAACATGTCAAAAACTGTGAAAAGGCCCCTTTTAACATAATATCTACTCCTATAAATATAAGGTCAATATACATGGACTAAACGGTAAATTACGTCTGATTATTTGGACTGTAATGACATCAACTACTTAAAAAGAAAGAAGAAAGAATTCATACTTACCAGTAATTTGAGTAAAGAGTTTGTATTCAATGTTGCATTTCAGGACAGCTTGGTGATATGCAAATCCCATATGACATGTTGATATCGGGTATCATAGCCATTCAATAAGTCGCAAAATGCTTAAACAAAATGTATAAAGCAAAAAGTGACTTAAATTGATAACTAAAAATACCAGTATCATCAGTATGCCAGTTTTGCCTTGTCAAACTGTCGAGATCCAGAAAGTGCTTCATTCACATTGAATATATCCTTCGAATTCTATTAATTGTTGCATTACTAAATAGCGAAACAAGCCGATTTAAGCTGTAAGAAAGTTTTGACACGAGTGTTATCAAGTCTCTCATGGGCAAAGCCATAGAAAGTGATCCATTCACATCGAATATATCCTTCGAATCCATCCTTGTGTCATTAGCGGAGATTTAGTGAATAAATAATTCATATATCATAAATGACAGCTTCTAAATAGCGAAACAAGCCAATTTATGATCCAGAAGAAAGTTTTGTTTACTCGAGACTCTCATGGGGCGGCCATTGTTGAATGTAAACACGAACGACAACTCTGCTAGGAGAATGTAATCAATGACGAGCAATCTCCTACGCAGGGGCGAATGCAAAAGGGAAGTAACTGAAAAATCAATTCGGACTGGCACGTGTCTTTTACATAGTCGCCATTGTGAGAATGTTTCTACATTTATGATACCTTGGACCGCTGCTGTTCCAGCATCGTCCAAAAAGAGAAATCAGACTGTGCGTTTTTAAAAAGAGTAACATTTCAGAATTCAGT
>NC_068365.1:6524431-6633608 GCF_020536995.1 Dreissena polymorpha | reverse complement strand
ATTTACTGCTTTTATTTAAAACTCAATGTCTTTAGCTGAAGGGTATCATCTTATTTGAATTATTATAGGAAAGAATGTAATGTGAATATTAATTTTTTTTAAAGAAATAATAGACTGGTAGGCATTAGTTATTGCAGTAATGATGCAAAGACATTAAACCCTTACGGTGCTGCATGAGTGGCTTGATTGCAACAACAGAACAACACACTGTTTGTGTAACCCAAATTAAGAACAATTCATTGTTGATTATTTAAATACTTACCGGTTTGTATTTATAATTAACCTGTATTTCAAGGTAATAAATGAGAACTTTTATATAAGCCCCCCATCCTCCATTTCAGCGGATTAAATATATACATGAATATGCCATTACAATTTAAATAAAATGTTGGGTTATTTATAAACCTACTTTCAAAGCATTCAAAGCCGTAAGTGTTTTGTTGCAGAATCAACCACAAAACTTCCTAATATGTCAATAGCAAAGAAGTTGCCATGGTAGAATTAAAAATAATGATTTTTTTTTGTGCGAGTTATGAATACTACTAATTCTAATTTGGGACAGGTGCTCAAACGCTTTTACAGTACTATGTACTGTGTATGTAAGTTTTTCTTACATTGCTTGATTGGTTAACCCCAAACAGTGTTTTAATAAGTATTTTCTCTGTATGTCCTTTATGTACCTTTTAAAAAAGGGGTTGTTATATTTGCTCTGTTTTCATTTTTATAATTTCACAAGCATGTTGAGGCACCTGTGTCGCGGGACATTTTAAAGCCCAGGGGTTTTTATCTTACTTTGGGGAAAGGGCCTGGCCTTTTTTGAGGGGAAAAATAATCGTGCGAAATGCTGAATTTGGGGGAAAAATCACGCAAAACACCGGATTTTGGCGGAAATAAGGAAAGTCTTAAATAATCAATTTAACATATTTTGCTGTTTTTATAACAAATTCAAGGCAACAGATAATTTAATTATGCAATATGTTTTAATTTCTACACTGGATCAGGTTAACTTATGAATTTAAAGTTTAAAAAAAATAAAAATTTAAGGGAAAAAAATCAAGTCTGGGGGAAAATTTGCCTGCTGAGGGGAAAAAAATCCGAGGGGAAAGGGCCATTTTACCGTGGGTCCCAAAGAAAGAAAAAAAGCCCTGAAGCCACAGACAATGTAAAACATGTTGGTGTTGTATATATTTGAAGTTAATTTTTGAATATTTTTTAGAAAGGAATTTTTGGGATCCAGACCACTTACAAAAAAAAGAAAGCAAACTGACCTGGAAGATGATGCCAATGAGGAATGTTCAAACACTTCTGAGGGACTCCTTGTAAGTTAATTAATTTCCTTTTTGTGTAACAGAAACATGAGCAATTAAATAAATAAATAATGCAAGTATTAAGAAAGGCCTTGTGTTTGATTGGAAATCAGGTAAATGATGTTAAAATGAAAAAGTATTTGATCTTTTAAATAGCCTGAAAAAGCATTTTGAGAACATTACCTGTGAAATTGGGAAGTTGTGCTTCAGTTTTCCTTGTGAGAATAAAAAAAGTTTTTTTGCATGGCAAAAAAAAAAAAAATTCAGAATTTTTTTTTTGGGGGGAACATGAAACTACTATTAAAATCGGCAGAAAAAGGGTCTGCTCATAGATCAATATATTAACTTGTACTTCTAGGAGAAGTACAGCAAGGTAGTTGATGAGCTTCAAATGATGAAGGACAAATGTTCCAAACTGGAAACGGAAAACTCAGAATTGAGGCGTCAACTGACAGAGCGTAAGTGCATATATTTCTAATAATATTCTTGAACACTTAATGAATGGATCTTTTTTATAAATGATAACTATTTCTTGACTTACAGAGTTTAGAATAATTCACAAAAACTGGTTTAAGACCACTTTGAGTGAACACACATCTTCTTATGCCAACCCCATTAATTTGCCTAATATTTCAATGTTTTTAAACCTGAATATGCAGTTTTAGTTATTAGGCATAGACACAAATGTCCAGGCTTCAAGTACCAAATAACCTCATAAAGACCCTGTTTGAGACACCAGTGACAGTTGATCAGATATAAGTTGACATACATTGACACTTGATCAAAAGTGAGTTATCCTGATTTATATGTAATAAATATTTTTATGCACCCCTTCGGAGAAGAGGGGGGAATATTGTTTTGCACATGTCAGTCGGTCTGTTTGTTGGTCGGTTTGTCGGTCCATCTGGCAGAGGACCCCTATTGTTTTCAGGTCACTAGGTCAAGGTCACAGTGGTTCGGGATGATAACTCAAGAATGCTTAGGCCTTGATCATGAAACTTCATTGGTACATTGATCATGACTGGCAGATGACCGGTATTGATTTTAAGGTCACTAGGTCAAAGTTAAAGGTCACAATGGCCTGGCTGCCACTACAATGAACTGCCCATTTGGAGAGCATGCGTGTTTTACAAACAGCACTTGTTTTTACATGTTCTGTAATATATTTCTATTAAATTTTTCTGGTTATTCAATTGTCAAGTTAATGCTAATAGAAGTATTCTTTCCCACAATTATCCTAAGATTTAGACATAAACAACAGTTTTCACAATTTATCTACCGTTTACTGTTTATTCACCCATTGAAATACATAATTTGGGTATAATTTTAAAAAATGTGCTAAAATGATGACGACACGGTGGTCTGCTCAACTTGTCACCTGTCCCAAATAAAACCATGAATAGTTGTACTATCAAGATGATCATTTTTTATGGTCCATTTCTCAGAGACTGTCAAAGACATTTGGTTCAACTTAGGTATTCATGTTTACCAATTAAAAATGCATCTCAGTTCTCAAGGGCAAATAAGCCTAAATTGAATCATTAGGGCTATGAATTAGCGAGAGTCCAGTAGCCATGGGCCCTAAAACTTGAGCTGGGCTCATAAAGATAAGAACACACTTGGGAGAATGGGTTAAAGTTTTAGTTTTATAACCTGTTCTCATAATTATGGCCCATTTTCATGTTGTAAATTTCATTGTTTATTGACCCTATTGTTGAGGACAATTTCTATAAAAAATGGAAATAGATATTTGGTCATAGTCAAGTATTCTTGTTTATTGTCACAAAGTGAACATATATATCAATGGCAGATAAACCTTGATATTATTTTGCTAAATGTGTGCCCCATTTTGAACATTGAGTGTTGGAGTGTCACTGGTAACATTTACTTTACATGGACAGTTAACCGTAATACTATTACTAATGATTTCCTCTTCTCTACCCAACACTCGGACAAGTGGATGACACTGTCTGCAGATGGCTCATGGTTGGTAGTTCATCAATTCAGTTCAGGGTCTTTTATTCTATCTGAAAACAGATTGCTCGAAGTCCAAGGAAAATTCATCAAAGGACAAAGAAATTGAAGCATTCTGGAGATTTGAAGACGGACGAGAGGAATGGTTGCCGGCCAAATTGATCCGAAAATATGCTAACGGTAATTTTAAACATAATAAAATATTTTACGAATAATGTACAATTTTCAAGTGAGATGAACAAAATCCCATATGATACTGACCATGTACAAAATTAAGCTTTAATTACTGTGAATAAATTATCAGTTGTAAGTTCCCTACCGGTATGCCCAGAGGGAACTATAGGATATATCAAAACAACACTGACAATGTTGCTGACAATTTTGTAATGGTATTTTGACCAGTAGGGGAATTTTGCATTGCATGCAATGATAATCTTGTTTATATTGTGAAACTCAACATATAAACCCTTTTTTCTGTTCTTGTCTGTTTGTCAAAAGCTGACAGCATGCATATTTTCAACTAGTAAAGTGACTGTTAGTTTTAAAAACACCTTGCTTGAAAGGTACACTTTTAGAATCATAGTGAAATATATATATATATATATATTACATAACTTTATTAATAACTAACTGCTTTATTATACCCCACCACAGGCGTTTGGTATTGCAGTAATGTCTGTCACACTTTTTTGTTGTGCAACTCCTTATTCATTTCTCATTCATTAAACATAAAAATACAGAATGATTATCATCAAGAACTGCCACTCATATCGTGAGGGTTGGCGATTGAAATTAATTAAAGAGAGTTATTATTTTGTGTAGATTTTATGTTACTTATCCATATTGCTGTACAATTTATTCATAAGCAGTGAATTGTACCATTTCAACTTAAACAGATATTCATGAATTGCTGTAGTCCATCTTGTTTTGGCAATTTTTTCCCGTTCACTCATTGAACCTATAGCAGGGATTTGTCTGTCAGACACCCTTTAATTATGTAAGTGACAATTTAAACATGCAAAGACATTTCACATCACACAACAACTGTGTTTGATATTTCAAATTGACAATCATATTGGTTATTTCTGGCTATGAAAACATGAATGGTATATTTATGCAGTTTCTTTATATATCCCATTGTGAGTACCAAACTATAGTTTTCCAGCAAAACATTGTACATTTAACTCTGCAGTATCAATTGCTATGAGTACTAATGCTATAATTTAAAAGACATAATTAATAACCATATGATTATCATATCGCCTGGCTGTATAACAGCATTCAAATTCTTACATTTCAAGATGTCTTTTATTCAGGAGAGTGTTCAGTCCAGTACTCTGATGGAGTTAGTAGAGTGAGGTCCTCATGGGTGAGAGAGGTGGGACAGATGTAAGGTCATCCTATTGCCACATCTAGAAGCTATACCTATTTTCTCAAGACTAAAAATGTCGTGAACTTAAAATAAATGTTGTTATCAATATATGCAACCAGAGTACATATTAAGGCACTTCATGTTATTTTTCTGAATGATTGAAGTCAGGTTTCTCATACTAAGACATTTCCCTGTCAAGTTATGGAATTAACTTAAATTTTATGGTGTGAAATTTCTGTTTTATAAAAAAATGCATAGATAATTTTAATCAAATTGTGAGACTGATAGCTTCATTTTTTTTTATCAAATCATGCAAATGATTGCCCTTTTATACGCCCGTATAAAATACGGGACGTATTATGTGAAACCCCTTGGCGGCGGGCGGCGGGCGGCGGGCGGAAGGCATCACTTTGTCCGGACTCTAATTCAAATTGTATTCATCCGATCTTCACCAAACTTGGTCAGCAGTTGCATCTAGTTGATATCTAGGCCAAGTTCGAATATGGGTCATGCCGGGTCAAAAACTAGGTCATAGGGTCAATAAGTGCATTTTCAAAGGGGCCACTTTGTCCGGACTCTATTTCAAATTGTATTCATCCGATCTTCACCAAACTTGGTCAGCAGTTGCATCTAGTTGATATATAGGCCAAGTTCGAATATGGGTCATGCCGGGTCAAAAACTAGGTCATAGGGTCAATTAGTGCATTTTCAACGGCGCCACTTTGTCCGGACTCTAATTCAAATTGTATTCATCCGATCTTCACCAAACTTGGTCAGTAGTTGCATCTAGTTGATATCTAGGTCAAGTTCGAATATGGGTCATGCCGGGTCAAAAACTAGGTCACAAGGTTACTTAGTGCATTTCAAGCATTTAGCATGGTGTCCGCTCTCTAATTGAAGTAGTTTGCATCTGATCATCACCTAATTTGGTCAGAAGTTGAGTCTAGATGATATGTAGATCAAATTCGAATATGGGTCATGCCGGGTCAAAAACGAGGTCACGATCGGACACATAATGAATTTCAAGCATTTAGCATGGTGCCCGCTCTCTAATTGAAGTAGTTTTCATTTGATCTTCACCAAATTTAGTCAGATGTTACATCTAAATGATATCTAGGTCAAGTTCAAATATGGGTCATGCCGGGTCAATAACTAGGTCTCGAGGTCACTTAGTGCATTTCAAGCATTAAGCATGGTGTCCAAAACCTCCGAACGGGCGTATCTTGTGACAGTTTGGCACTCTTGTTTTGAAGTAAAAAAAAACAACATGAATTTTACATCACACTGATGATCATATTTCAAGTGTAAGCATTATTCTACATCTTTTTCTTCAGTTTAATGTTGGAATTGAATATTCCCTAATCAACAATTTGATTCTCTTTACTGCACTTTTGTTTATGTGCATTATCCAAAGAATGTTTGAATTCCATTTTGAAATGCTTGATGAGAACTTGTCTTTTCACTTAGGTATATGCTTTTTTCATTATTGGTTTTGTTCAGTGGTGGTGGTCATATTCTTCTTATGTCATTTCGGTCAGTAGAATATGGGACTTGTATATAACAGTTTATATGTTAGAATGGTTTATGAGATTATTTTAAATAAAACTATTTTTGAATTTCTTTCGCTATATAAACAAAAGTTAATTAAAGAGATTTCACGTTTCTTACTGTTGCAATCAATTTAATATCTTAAAATAACCTGAGATCTTTTGGGAAACTAGACAGAAAATAAGTTCTAATGGTGAACAATTCGTATTCAGTCAGCCTTTGTAAGCCATTGTAACTGTGAATGTGTTCATGTGCATTATTCTAACATTTTTTCGATTTCGGTTTAGAAATGCTTTGTATGAACTTGTCTTCATTTTAATATGCTGAATTAAAATTGATTTTGTTAATTTGTGATTACCAATGTTTTATTTTGTATGTCCTATATGATGTTTGAGTATTTCAGAGAAACAATAAAGTTCTGCCCTTACAATACATACTAAAATTGTGACAGAATTGTTTAGTAATGAAAATACAAATTGCAGCAATTGCACCTGTTAAAGAACTTTGAATGGTTATACATGTAATAGCGGTAAAGATTGTTTTATTTAAATATTTAATTTTTCATAATGACTTCACATGTTAAAAAAAAATGTTTAGCATTTTTTAATACTAGTATATTTTGAGAACTAATTTAAGTGTGACATAAATAATATGGAATCATTCCCACTATTTAATATATATTTTCTGACCTGCTGACTGGTGGATTGAGTACATATTAGTATACTGGTATTGTTTTTTATTTTGAAAATTTCACTGATTGAAAATTTACACAACATTTTGTGTGTTCTGTATTTACTATGCCCCCCTTCGAAGAAGAGGGGGTATATTGCTTTGCACATGTCGGTCTGTCGGTCGGTTTGTCCATCAGGTGGTTTCCAGATGATAACTCAAGAACGCTTGGGCCTATGATCATGAAACTTCATAGGTACATTGATCATGACTCGCAGATGACCCCCATTGATTTTGAGGTCACTAGATCAAAGGTCAAGATCACGGTGACCTGAAATAGTAAAATGGTTTCCGTATGGTAACTCAAGAACGCTTAGGCCTAGGATCATGAAACTTGATATGTAGATTGATCATAACTCGCAGATGACCCCTATTAATATGCAGGTCACTAGGTCATAGGTCAAGGTCACAGTGACCCGAAATAGTAAAATGGTTTCCGGATGATAACTCAAGAACGCTTATGCCTAGGAACATTGAAACTTCGTAGGTAGATTGATAATGGCTGGCAGATGACCCCTATTGATTTTCAGGTCACTAGGTCAAAGGTCAAGGTCACGGTGACCCGAAATAGGAAAATGGTTTCCGTATGATAACTCAAGAACGCTTATGCCTAGGATCATGAAACTTGATAGGTAGATTGATCATGACTCGCAGTTGACCCTTATTGATTTTCAGGTCACTATATCAAAGGTCAAGGTCACGGGGACCTGAAATAGTAAAATGGTTTCCGGATGATAACTCAAGAACGCTAATGGCTACGATCATGAAACTTCATAGGTACATTGATCATGACTTGCAGATGACCCCTATTGATTTTGAGGTCAAAGGTCAAGGTCATGGTGACCCGAAATAGTAAAATGGTTTCCGGATGATAACTCAAGAAGGCTTATGCCTAGGATCATGAAACTTCATAGGTGCACTGATCATGACTCGCAGATGACCCCGTTCGATTTTGAGGTCACTTGGTCAAAGGTCAAGTTCACGGTGACCCGAAATAGTAAAATGTTTTTCGGATGATAACTGAAGAACGCTTATTCCTAGGAACATGAAACTTGATAGGTAGATTGATCATGACTTGCAGATGACCCCTACTGATTCTCAGGCCACTAGGTCAAAGGTCAATTTCACGGTGACCCGAAATAGTAAAATGGTGTCCGGATGATAAATCAAGAACGCTTATGGCTAGGATCATGAAACTTCATAAGTACATTGATCATGACTTGCAAATGACCCCTATTGATTTTCAGGTCACTAGGTCAAAGGTCAAGGTCACAGTTACAAAAAACATATTCACACAATGGCTGTCACTACAACGGAGAGCCCATATGGGGGGCATGCATGTTTTACAAACAGCCCTTGTTATGACTTGTTTTATAATTTGCTAATAATTTAAGAACTTATACATTTAAAAGTGGTTTACCTTCCTTTTTTTCAGTGTGATTTTTTCTGTGTGATTATGCATTTCTGGAAGTTTGTACCGCCGGCGTAACATTTTTAAACAATTATCTGTCATTGTGTTTATGATCCTCTGAGAGTTTGTACCGCCAGCGTAACATTTTCAAAGAATTATCTGTTGTGATTATGAACCTTTGGGAGGTTGTACCGCCAGCGTAACATTTTCAGTTAAATTTTAAGGGTTATATCATTTTGTGTGTTCTGTATTTACATTACTTGTATAATTTACTATTAAATTAAGAACTTAAACATTTAAAAGTGGTTTGTGCGATTTTTACTATTGGTACCTTAGGGAGTTTTGTACCGCCGGCGTAACATTTTCAAGAATTATCTGTTGTTATTATGATCCTCTGAGAGTTTGTACCGCCAGCGTAACATTTTCAAAGAATTATCTGTTGTGATTATGAACCTAAGAACTTAAACATTTAAAAGTGGTTTATCTTCCTTTTTTTCAGTGTGATTTTTTCTGTGTGATTATGCATTTTTGGAAGTTTGTACCGCCGGCGTAACATTTTTAAACAATTATCTGTCATTGTGTACTTTTTGAGAGTTTGTACCGCCAGCGTAACATTTTCAAAGAATTATCTGTTGTGATTATGAACATTTATGAGGTTGTACCGCCAGCGTAACATTTTCAGTTACATTTTAAGGGTTATATCATTGTGTGTGTTCTGTACTTACATTACTTGTATAATTTACTATTAAATTAAGAACTTAAACATTTAAAAGTGGTTTGTGTGATTTTTACTATTGGTACCTTAGGGAGTTTGTACCGCCGGCGTAACATTTTGATTATGATCCTCTGAGAGTTTGTACCGCCAGCGTAACATTTTCAAAGAATTATCTGTTGTGATTATGAACCTAAGAACTTGAACATTTAAAAGTGGTTTATCTTCCTTTTTTTCAGTGTGATTTTTACTGTGTGATTATACCTTGCTGGAATTTGGTACCGCCGGCGTAACATTTTCAAACAATTATCTGTCTATGTGATTATGAACCTTAGGGAGTTTGTACTGCCGGCGTAACATTTTCAAAGAATATTCAGTTTTTATTTTGAACCTTTGGGAGGTTGTACCGCCAGCATAACATTTAAGTTTCAGTTCAATTTTCCTGTCTGAATGTAAGATGGGTTGTACTGTCAGCGTAAATTTTTTTTAATTTCTTATAAAAAGTGAGAAAAATGTGGGTTTTTTTAAAAGAAATTTCCTTTAAAATGACCATTTTAAAAGGGATTCTGTGGAAAATCCCTTTTTAAAATATAATCAATTACAGGTAATTTCGGTCCGATCGCACTACGTTCTGGCACGTTCCTTACTCGACCTGAATACGACCTATCCGTTCTTAATACGTCCATTCCGTTTCCAGTACGTTGTTACTACGTTAAATTGTAGAACGGGATGATCGGAAGAAAATTTTGAGTAGGCTCAAAGTTCTGAAACACCTCTCCCGTTCAACCCCGTTTCAGGGCGTCCACAAAGTTCGAAGACAGTTCGAAACACGTTGCTTCTACGATCACTCCGTTCTCACACAGTTCGAGCCCGTTTAGTCATATTTTCAGAACGTACTTCGAACGGAGTCGCTGTATTGGGGGTTTTAGGGCCAGTGTACTGAATTGTAAGCAAACATAATTACGCCTACAAAACATGAATGGGTGGTTAAAGCTCACTGCGTTCTTCCACAATCCTTAATTCACTTAAGTACTAGATACTTCTCTGAATGAGTAAGCTAGTATGCTGCGCAACTTATATAAATACCACGTGTACGTACGTTTTTATATTTGAGTGTAAATACTTCTGAACATGCCGAATACGTTGCTTCATGTTCATGGTAGGTTGAGAAAGATAATTTAAGAATGGGTAATAACATGAGTTGTTTTCTAATAATTATGAATACATGTTCATTATTTTCAAAATAAGTCGCTTTGGGTATTTACTTTACAAAATCTAGTGGTACTACTTTTTGCAAGAAGATTGCCAATTGCGATATCTTGAAAACTGTATAAATAGCTTCTTATCTAAAAAAACAGTCGCTATAGGTGATTTGTTAACAAAACAAAATGGAGTTTGGACTGCAATTATTTTTGGCAGTTATGACCCTTTGTCTCTTTTTTACTAAAGATTGTGTAGTTGCATACATATATTGTTTTCAAATCTTCTCTTACTAATTGCTGCATAGTGAATTACCTTTCAAATGTTAATAACATTAATGTGTAGATGAAGGTGAAGTAATGAATTTGTGGTCCAACAATATTTGTTAGAATGATGGCCTTTTGTCTGTTTGTATAGGGTACAAAACAAAAATTTGGTGTTTTCAACTAACTACTTGTTGAATTTCGCTCGCTCAAACGTTCACAGTTCACAGTTTAATGACCTTGATGTATAGATGATTGTAAAGAAAGGAAATATGACAGCATCCATTTTGTGCTTAATTATGGCCCAATCTATTTTTGTGTGCATCATACTATATAAGGGATTCGTCTGTGTCCAAACCTGTGTTATGGGGGCATCAGGGGTTCGACACATTTCTTGTTCTAGTTGGGTAACATTGGCGCCCAACGTAAAAAAATCCACAATGTGTTTCAGACCTTCCATACATGTGATGGGAATAGGAAATTCGTGGGCAAATTACACAAATTGGTGGGTGTGCGTAGCAGGGTTCGGAATAAGGAGAACTTTCAGAACATTTGTTAACATAACACATCAACACGTATTTTAGAACAAATAGTCATCCATTATTCATGTTACAGAAGAGGAATACACAATTTATCTTTTACGTATTTGACTTTTTAAGTTCTATATAATATTTATTTTCCAGATATTCATTACTGAAACAATATTATGCTTTATATTAGGGAGAAATACAAAGACCCTGGTAAATAGTTTTATTTAACTTCAAGAAAATGTGCAACAACATTAAACTGCATTAATAAAACTAACACACTATACAAATTAATAACAGTGTATTACTATAAAATTTAGTAACAATAAATGATGACAAAAGTAATACTTTAACCACTGATGATAATAATAATCAAAAACGATGTATTTATGAAACTGTCTTTGCATTAACCAATGTTTAATTAAAATAATTGACATGAATAGCCGGTAATCTTAGTCAATAATTGTTTACATTATTGTGTAATAGCCGTAAATTCATGCTCGAAAATGTATTAATGTATTATAATCTGAAAATTAATAGGAAAGTTAACCGTACAGAGATCGCACCCATTAATATCATCACTCACACTCAGTAGATCAGTGGATAAGGCGCTTGCGTTGAAATCCAGAGGTCCCGGGTTCGATCCTGGGTCGGGGTACATACATGCCAATCATGTTTCAGCGAAATGCTGACTGAAAAATAAAGGCTAAGTCCGGCATATGACTTAAAGAAATGAAGTTTCATATATTTGCCTAATAATTTGTATTTGTCATTTACTGTGTCCTATATGTGGATATTCTAAATAAAGCTTTACGTTTGAAAGAGGTCGTTTTCTCTTAAAAGTGGAAATCAATTCCCTTTATATTATATCAATTTATCATGTAAATTTCATTTGGGCCCAGATTTATGCTCGTAATGAATGGATGAAAATGAAAGAAGTCTATCTATGGTATTTTCAAAGGACCATGTTACACAGTCAAATCCAAATAGACAACAAACAAAGAAAATATATTATCGACGTGTATGCTCTTAACTCTAAGTTGTAGTAACCTAAAACTACTCTGAATAGAAAATTGCGCCGATTCAGTAAAGCAAAAATACTTACCCGATACCACATAATTGCCACAACGTATAGGCTTCGTTTTGTACAATTGTTTTGTAAAATAAACTGCTAATTTAAACCGGTATTCTCATTCGTATTATCTGATGGCATATTTCCAATATTCAAAAAAAGACATGGGTTCTCCTATTACAAGAATTCAATACAACTCGACATTCGCAAAGGACGAACTGCATTCACAAGTTGTAGCTGAACGCGCATTTATCATAATGTATAAGTAGAGGAGTAGATAATGCGCAGGTACGTTTCGTTATTTACTAATCATAATAACATATAAAATGTGTTTTATTGGTCAACTATTTCGGTAAAATTCGTATTTAATTTCAGTCTTAAACGTAAGCAGAACTATCACATTATTCGATAAAAAATATTTAATTTCGTGTAAAATATTTGACTGGATTTTAATTGTATGCTATATTCTCAATGCTTTCTTTATTTTTAAAGTTGAGCAGGGAAAATACTTAAATGGGATTCGCATGTTAAAATAAGAGGTTCAATATTAAGTACTTTTTCGTAAGAGAAATGATACTGAATCAAAACCCATGGAATGGAATGTACCAAGAAAAAACTTAGCAATACCTAATACGATATAAAACGTCCATTAGTTTTAGCGTCGCCTCACACGTGGTGGAAAACATCTTCAAATAAATAAACGATATTAATTTTAGTTCAGAATTTGCTCAAAATAATACAAACATGGATCAAAAAGATAACTCATTAATTTATCCTATCAGTTACAGGTGGTTTATATTATACTAAAATTTATTTTCATAGATTTTTCTCATCGGAAAAGAATGCGTCGTATCAAATACAGTTGGCAATGGATCCTAACACTTGTAAACAAATTACCGGTATAATGTAAAATATCTATGAGCGCTTTTTATCATCATATTTGCGCAACTTAACATTTAATTTGGATACAAACATAATAATTTGATTGATAAATTTGAATATTTATTGACAATACCCGAGTAGAAACAATTATGTAAATACTGATTATAATACAAAATCAAAGGTCTCTATTTTTCTATTTTTCTCTTACATTGAACAATGCTACTTACTAACATCGAAATATCAAACCACCCATAGTATATATCAGAACAGGATTTGGAATCATTTTATAATTGGAAATTTAAGCCAATTACGGTTATTAATGTTTTGCGCTTTTTATCACTTACCAATCACATCATTTGTACAGGTAACCAATTACTACCCATCATTTGTATATTAATTCAATGCTTATTTTATATGAACGAATATATATGAAAGTCCTGCGCGATTTCATTCAACATCATTAGAATAGTGTTTAATCGACAAATATTCCGACGGAAGATATACAAGTTCTGCGCAAGTTTTCGACGCCGCTGTTTCTTCTGTAATTTGAACAGACAATTTTTTCGACGGAAGATTCAACAGTGACGCGCGATAGTTAGTGCACCCTTTTTCTTCAGGGTTTAATTATACCTTTTGCGATGGAAGATATCGCTTTAAGATCACAATTTTTATATTGCTTTCGCCCATTGTTCCGACCAGCGAATTCAATAGATTGTACACACCATGACGAAAAAAAAGTCACGGAATATAATTTCTAAAATGTAATACGAATATAAGTTATTACATATAATGTCACCAAATGGTTTGTTTTATAAGTTTTCATCGCAGGGGCATGGTTTAAACAAAAACGACTACATAATTTTACACACTTAATACACAACTGGCATGCCTGGATGACGGAAGATCTTTTCATCGACTGGCTCCAAGATTTCGACAAGCAGTTGACTCTGCTCGGGAGAAATGTCATTCTCCTGGTACACAACGCCGCCAGTCACACAGCAGGGGACCTGAGACTGCCCAGCGTTCGCCTCCACTTCCTTCTACCCAACACAACATCTCACATTCAGCCCATGAACGCCGGTATCATCAAAACCTTCAAGACATACTACCGGAAGCAGTCGATTCAACTCTACCTCGAGCGAGCCGAAGCAGGGGAGCCACAGACGGTGAACATCAAGCAGGCGCTCTACATGATCAAGAATGCATGGGATTCCGTAAGCGCCACAACAATCGACCGAACCATCAAGGAGTGTCGCAAATCAAAAGTGACGGATGTTTTTACGAAATGGAACTTGTTATGCGTAAAATTGTTTAAAAATTTAAACAATCCATTTAAAGGGGCCTTTTCACAGACTTTGGCATGTTTTGAAGGTTGTCATTAAATGCTTTATTTTGATAAAAGTAATTTTAAATGTTAAAAGCTCCAGTAAAAAATAAAAAAATAAAATTTAAAAAAGGAAAAAAAGTAGCCCACAGCAGGGCTCGAACCAGTGACTCCCGGAATCCTGAAGTGAAAACGAATTAGCCTACTGAGCTATCCTGCCAAGCATCTATGAGATACGTATTTTATACCTCATATAAGCAATCTTTCTAGTTTCACAAATTTAAACGACAACAACAGAACTCTCCAAATTATTCAATCGTTTCTCGTTGCAACGCTTTATAATTTTCAGGTTTTTAAATCGTCAAAAGATGCATATAATGGCTATATTAGACCATGGCAAATGTTCAGTAATACTGTTTCCTCACAAATATCATAACTAAACCGAAAATTTGCGAATCTGAAACATTTTTTTTAATTTGTCAATTTACCAAACCGTGAAAGATCCATTTAAAACGCATCGAACGTGTTTAATCATTTCAACGTTATGTTGTATGAGACGGGTTATAAATAAAGATATTAAAACAGTTTCGTAGTTTTATGTTTTATTTCATTTGCCTTCAACACCCTTGATTTCTAACTCTGTGAAATCACCAGCTTACAGCTCGCAAGCGTGCCACCCATGGCAATGTCTTTTCGCTGAGGCAGTATCACACGAGGTAAACGCAGTCCTCATGGAAAGTGTATACAGCAACAAAAAAACGATTCAATACTTAGCTATCAACGCTAACTGTTTGATTGTAATATTCACAAAGCTTTACGTCATGTGTGTACATGTACTAACATTCGGTTACGCGTTTTTGTATTTACATTGTTTAACAACTTTTTTTTTCAAACTAAATAAATGTCTGCGTAACAAGAAAATAGCATTATTGATGCGAAATAAGTATGTAGATGTACATAAGCATAATGATTATGTCATAAGATAAATAATTAACAGGTTTTGACACAAGGTCTATGATTTGAACAAACTTGGTAGAAGAACACCATTAGTGTGAGACATCGTTTCATGCATTCTGTGTTCGTGTGAGACAAATGATGTTCATGATCATGTTATACGGTCTGAGAGGTTACGAAGCCGATCAACTTGGTATTCTTTTAACTGTGTTCCGTCTTAAAAATAATCAACATTAACTGCCTTTTTGTAGAAGTTCTTCCAAAGAATAATTAGTTTCTTAATTGATATGTTTTCAATTCACGAAAATACATTTGCTTTATGTGATTGTAAAGAATTAAATAATCAACAGTAATGATTTCTGAACTACTGATTAACTATAAGCTATAGAAGATATTGAATACAATTACCGTACTAGTAATTTAAGTTTATGCCAATAATAATTTGGCATTGTTTTCATTATTACTGTTATTGAATGGAAATAAATAAATGGAATTCAAATGGTTTTAATTTGATTTGAATTACCAGACACGACACCTGCACAAAAGATTATTTAAGTCGCATTTAAGAACAAAAACATGTGTCCGTAGATGATAAAGTTAAATTGGATATAACCCAGGTACCACATTCTGAAAGATTGTATTGATATTTGTTGTTACTTTAGTGTAGATAATGACCATACGTGAATACCAAGGCATTTGGTTATTTGATCAAGACCATTTAAAATAATAATGAATGCACCGGGGAGGGCAATTTCACTGTTGAGCTAGTGAATGTTTTAGTAGGATATATATTTAAAATGGTGTAATTGGACCATAGAATAATTTGAGGTGTGTTATTGTCCCTATGTGCGATCAAATATTTTATCAACTTCATGGATCGCAGCAGGTAAATCGATTTGAGCAAATCATATAATAAAGATAAATTATTATGTTTATGGAGCTCTTATTGTGTTGTATCCACTTTAACATTGATTTCAGTGACATGAATGTTATTGAGACAGGGTTTACGATGTTCTATGGGGTCAGTTTAATCGATCGTGTTTAAAATAGACAGGTCTGATGTCAATTTGTAGCATACATTTTTCATTACAATGACACTTTCTATGTGTATACTTGATGTAGACCAATTTGTCTGGATTTTGTTGGGTTAAAGTGACCGATGAAATAAATTTGTCTTTAAGGAAAAAACAATTATAATAAGCTTGCGTCAAAATGATGGAATCTGCGTATGTTGACATCTACTTCAGACGAACAAATTACGAAGTTCCATGAACATATTTTGATTGCGTCCGTATTTTAAAACATAACGTATTTTTCCGCGCGCAGTGAATGTTCAACGAACAATGAAAATTCCGATAGTTGCTAAAATAATTAATGCATTTGTGGTTATCATAGAAGGCTTCCCATACTTAATACTAATTTGGTATCATTTTTAATTTAAGAAGAGATATATTTTACACATAAACACACTCGCGAAGCGCTTTAACAAAGAATACGGTACAGCTCTGCGGATATTGCACCAATATTTATAATTATACATAAATAAACGTTTTTGTGTCAAAGCAAGACGCAAAGTTATTGTTTGACGATTACTGTACTAGTCATCAATATGTTATTAGATTGTGTACAAGTGTAATAGTTTAATATTGTATTTCAGTCTCACTCTTCATGATACATAATATTTACATATGCATTCAATAAAAACAATAATGAAACCCTTCCAAAAGAAATAGGAGAGACTCAATATACATGTTTACATTCTTAGTACATAAGACGAACATTACTATATTGGCAAAGCAAAACAGATGATGGAAGAGAGATAACCCTAAAACCCAAATAGCATTTGCTAATTGAGGGTTACCTCCCTTCCTACAAATTCCTACATTATCCAGATAAATGACAGACACTCGCAATCTGAGAGGCAGGCAAACAACCAAGGCCGAAAGACCAGGCAGAGATCATAATCAATGCTTATCAACCCGTCCAAGCCAGCAGCATAAGTACATTTACAAAAGCTATTTATTAGGCCTGAATAGAGAAACCATCGACTTATAAAGGAGACTCCTGATAAACAAAACTAACTGGTAAGTATTGCTAAGAATAAACGAGTTATACTCTATATATCGACATGACAATAGCATTTTATTGACACCATGTTTGCGCCATTTTTGCATTCGTACGTTTACGTAACCGCTTCGAAGTGTCGCAATTAAAGGACGGTTGATAAAACCCATTTACCAATAAACATGTTAAATGTAACGTTATATTCTAATTTCAAAATATTTTCTTCTGTTTTATTTAAAGTAAACGTATTATGTAGTTCTTAAAATTAAATATTCATTTTAATAGTTTTTTAAATAGTGTGAGGTTAGGTCTGTTTAAATTCAGTTACTCAGGAAAAATATATGCCATTCACAATTATCGTTGGAATATAAACAGGACAAGTATAAATATCAAAAACACAATCGTCATGTGTTTTGACGAATACATTTTTTCGAAGTAGCTTACTAACCAGGTTCTGACTTTGATTGACCTTAACCAAGAGCCAATAAAATATTTGAGTGTAGCCTAACAAATGTACGCTATCGGGAAATCCCTACTTTTTTGAAGTTTCGTTCATGTGACAAAAATCGACACAGTTTTGGTTCTGTAACTTATGTGAGTAAATGTGTCGGATTCGGCTTTGTGCTGAGAATTATTAATAAGTAATACAATTAGTAAAATAATGTACACACTATTGATGTCTACCACATTCTACCAATACAATTGTGTTTGTTTTTATTGAGCTCCAGGAAATGTTTACAAAAAGTGGTGTGAACAGTATCGATTACTTGTACGAACTAATTTCCTTATATTTGGGATCCGTAACAAAGCATGGGTTTGATCATGGAATATAAGATTGTGTACATTACGAGCGGAGGAAAGTAGCCAAATGGTTTTTGAAAGTTATTTATTGAGAATATAGCCTTTTGTGCTTGGCAGCTAGCTTATTAAATGTCAATCTCCATAAAAATCAAGGGGTATACTTGTATACTGGTGTTGTTTTGACTGCTTTCCCCGAAAACACCAACGTTTTGTCCCTTTTAGTACTCCATCCTTACGAAATACAATTATCTCAGTTTTATTAAGGTGTATGTCCATCTCTGTGTTTTGACAAAATAAATTAATTAATTTGTTTTTGTAATTGTTGTTTTGTTTCCGCGGAATTTGCAATGTCGTAAGCGAACATTAAATAAATGGTGTCGGGAATTTGATTGGGGACCAAAATACCCGAACCACAGTTTTCACGCAGAAAGGGAGATAAGTCGACCCTAAAGAGGGCGAGTATTGTCGAATTTGTTTTGTCACATTGCATTGTTTCGATGTTACAAGGTAACCAATCGATAATAGCGTGCTCAACTGATTGAGTGTTATTATCATATGAGCATGAAGAATTATTTTGCACTTTTAAGCAGGATTTTATGTTCTTATACATAGCTTTTAGAACATTCAGACCTTTACCATATACACCTTTCTTTTCGGGACATTTTAACAATTTCAAATGGTTTGTGGATTCAACCGCTTTGTTAAAATCAGCAAATAAACACTAGACTCTGCCTTTCTTTTTGGATATATATGTGTGTATCATAGCTATAAACGGTAACATTGCATGTGTTCTATTTTGGGAGCATGGTGTATCTGTCATGTTTATTTGATTCACATTTATGTAAATAATTTCATAAAAATGCGTGAGCATAAAAACGTGTGTTGAAAATGTTGAACATTAGCACCGATTCCCGCTTTGTGCTTGCAAAATCAGTTTTAATGAGTGTAACTCACACTACAATTAACAAACAAACAAACCCACATATGTATATAGTGACACTGTAAGTAGTTTACCACCAGGTTCATTGATACGACCAGGAATTCGTTGTCTTGACTCGTTTGATGAAACACCATTATATTACAGTTTAAGTTGAAACTAATCTAGCGTTTAAGTCTTACACTTTCTTCACATAAGTCATAAACGTATCTGTGTGCTGATGATAAAATAAATCGAACACCTACTTTACAACACACACATCTACCAATACTTTTTTAACTCAACCAGTACAAATCGACACATTATGTACAGAGTAGTATATAAGACTTTTAAATGTTAAGTTCATGTGCATATATATTATTAAGTGCTTCATTAGATGTTATGCGACATTAGGATTAAAGGATCAAACTTGCTGTTATGCTGATGTTTTATGAGAGTTTATAAGAACGTAAACTCTGAAAAAAAACATTAAAACAATAATATATATTATTACCATTCATTTTGCCTTGTTTAATCTAATCACACCTTTGACAATTAAAACTTATATGTACTTCCAGCATTTTACAAATGGCAGAAGGAGGCGAGGGATGTACAGAGTCAGAGAATGGATACAGCAGCCTGTACAGTCGTCACTCTCGGGTAAGTCAGAGACTGTAAGTATTTGTAGGCACAGCAGCCTGTACAGTCGTCACTCTTTAGTAAGTCAGAGGCTGGAAACATTTGAAGGCACAGCAGTCTGTATAGTCGTCACTCTCGGGTAAGTCGGAGACTGAAAGCATTTGAAGGCACAGCAGCCTGTACAGTCGTCACTCTTGGGTAAGTCAGAGGCTGAAAGCATTTGTAGGCACATCAGTCCGTGCAGTCGTCGTTCTCGGGTAAGTCAGAGGCTGGAAGCATTTGAAGGCACAGCAGTCTGTGCAGTCGTAACTCTCAGGTAAGTCTGAGACTGAAAGCATTTGAAGGCACAGCAGTCTGTGCAGTCGTCACTCTCAGGTAAGTCTGAGACTGAAAGCATTTAAAGGCACAGCAGCCTGTACAGTCGTCACTCTCGGGTGAGTCAGAGGCTGGAAGCATTTGAAGGCACAGCAGCCTGTACAGTCATCACTCTCGAGTAAGTCAGAGGCTGGAAACATTTAAAGGCACAGCAGTCTGTGCAGTAGTCACTCTCAGGTAAGTCTGAGACTGAAAGCATTTAAAGGCACAGCAGCCTGTACAGTCGTCAATCTCGGGTAAGTCAGAGGCTGGAAGCTTTTGAAGGCACAGCAGCCTGTACAGTCGTCACTCTCGGTTAAGTCTGAGACTTAAAGCATTTGTAGGCTCAGCAGCCTGTACAGTCGTCACTCTCGGGTAAGTCTGAGACTGAAAGCATATGCAGGTACAGCAGCCTGTGCAGTCGTCACTCTTCGGTAAGTCAGAGGCTGAAAGCATTTGAAGGCACAGTAGTCTGTGCAGTCGTCACTCTCGGGTAAGTCTGAGACTGAAAGCATTTGTAAGCACACAAGTCTGTGCAGTTGTCACTCTCGGGTAAGTCAGAGGCTGGAAGCATTTGAAGGCACAGCAGTCTATGCAGTCGTCACTCTCGGTTAAGTCTGAGACTGAAAGCATTTGTAGGCACAGCAGCCTGTACAGTCGTCACTCTCGGTTTAGTCAGAGGTTTGAAGCATTTGAAGGCATATCAGTCTGTGCAGTCGTCACCCATGGGTGAGTCAGAGGTTGGAAGCATTTGAATGAACAGCAGCATGTGCAGTCGTCACTCTCGGGTAAGTCTGAGACTGAAAGCATTTGTAGGCACAGCAGCCAGTACAGTCGTCACTCTCGGGTGAGTCAGAGGCTGAAAGCATTTGAAGGCACATCAGTCTGTGCAGTCGTCACTCTCGGGTAAGTCAGAGGCTGGAAGCATTTGAAGGCATAGCAGTGTGTGCAGTCGTCACTCTCGGGTAAGTCTGAGACTGAAAGCAATTAAAGGCACAGCAGCCTGTACAGTCGTCACTCTCGGGTAAGTCAGAGTTTGGAAGCATTTGCAGGCACAGCAGCGTGTGCAGTCATCACTATCGGGTAAGTCAGAGAATGGAAGCATTTGTAGGCACAGCAGCCTGTACAGTCGTCACTCTCGGGTAAGTCAGAGGCGTGAAGCATTTGTAGACACAGCAGCCTGTACAGTCGTCACTCTCGGGTAAGTCTGAGACTGAAAGCATTTGTAGGCACAGCAGGCTGTACAGTCGTCACTCTCGGGTAAGTCTGAGACTGAAAGCATTTGTAAGCACACCAGTCTGTGCAGTTGTCACTCTCGGGTAAGTCAGAGGCTGGAAGCATTTGAAGGCACAGCAGTCTGTGCAGTCGTCACTCTCGGGTAAGTCTGAGACTGAAAGCATTTGTAGGCACAGCAGACTGTACAGTCTTCACTCTCGGGTAAGTCAGAGTTTGGAAGCATTTGAAGGCAAAGCAGACTGTACAGTCGTCACTCTCGGGTAAGTCAGAGGCTGGAAGCATTTGAAGGCACAGCAGTCTGTGCAGTCGTCACTCTCGGGTAAGTCTGAGACTGAAAGCATTTGTAGGCACATAAGCCTGTACAGTCGTCACTCTCGGGTAAGTCAGAGCCTGAAAGCATTTGTAGGCACATTGGTCTGTGCAGTCGTCACTCTCGGGTAAGTCAGAGGCTTGAAGCATTTGAAGGCACAGCAGTCTGTGCAGTCGTCCCTCTCGGGTAAGTCTGAGACTGAAAGCAGTTGTAGGCACAGCAGCCTGTAAAGTCGTCACTCTCGGGTAAGTCAGGGACTAGAAACGTTTGTAGGCACATCAGCCTGTGTAGTCGTCACTCTCGGGTAAGTCAGAGGCTGGAAGCATTTGAAGGCACAGCAGCCTGTATAGTCGTCACTCTCAGGTAAGTCAGAGGCTGGATCCATTTGAAGGCACAGCAGTCTGTGCAGTCGTCACTCTGGGGTAAGTCTGAAACTGTAAGCATCTGTAGGCACAGCAGCCTGTACAGTCGTCACTCTCGGGTAAGTCGGAGGCTGAAAGCATTTGTAGGCACATCAGTCTGTGTAGTCGTCACTCTCGGGTAAGTCAGAGGCTGGAAGCATTTGAAGGCACAGCAGTCTGTGCAGTCGTCACTCTCGGGTACGGTAAGTCTGGACTGAAAGCATTTGTAGGAACAGAAGCCTGTACAGTCGTAACTCTCGGGTAAGTCAGAGGCTGAAAGCATTTGTCGGCACATCAGTCTGTGCAGTCGTCACTCTCGGGTAAGTCAGAGGCTGGAAGCATTTGAAGGCACAGCAGTCTGTGCAGTCGTCACTCTCGGGTAAGTCTGAGACTGAAAGCATTTGAAGGCACAGCAGCATGTACAGTCGTCACTCTCGGGTAAGTAAAAGACTGAAAGCATTTGTAGGCACAGCAGCCTGTACAGTCGTCACTCTCGGGTAAGTCAGAGGCTGGAAGCATTTGAAGGCACAGCAGTCTGTGCAGACGTCACTCTTGAGTAAGTCTGAGACTGAAAGCATTTGAAGGCACAGCAGCCTGTACAGTCGTCACTCTCGGGTTAGTAAGTGACTGAAAGCATTTGTAGGCACATCGGTCTGTGCAGTCGTCACTCTCGGATAAGTCAGAAGCTGAAAGCATTTGTAGGCACAGCAGCCTGTACAGTCGTCACTCTCGGGTAAGTCAGAGCCTGAAAGCATTTGTAGGCACATCGGTCTGTGCAGTCGTCACTCTCGGGTAAGTCTGAGACTGTAAGCATTTGTAGGCACAGCAGCCTGTACAGTCGTCACTCTCGGATAAGTCAGAGTCTGGAAGCATTTGAAGGCACAGCAGTCTGTGCAGTCGTCACTCTCGGGTAGGTCTGGACTGAAAGCATTTTGTAGGCACAGAAGCCTGTACAGTCGTAACTCTCGGGTAAGTCAGAGGCTGAAAGCATTTGTAGGCACATCGGTCTGTACTGTCGTCACTCTCGGGTAAGTCTGAGACTGAAAGCATTTGCAGGCAAAGCAGCCTGTGCAGTCGTCACTCTCGGGTAAGTCAGAGGCTGAAAGCAGTTGTAGGCACATGAGCCTGTACAGTCGTCACTCTCGGGTATGTCTGAGACTGAAAGCATTTTAAGGCACAGCAGCCTGTACAGTCGTCACTCTTTGGTTAGTCAGAGGCTGTAAGCATTTGCAGGCTCAGCAGCCTGCGCATTCGTCACTCTCGGGTAAGTCTGAGACGGAAAGCATTTGTAGGCACAGCAGCCTGTACAGTCGTCACTCTCTGGTTAGTCAGAGGCTGAAAGCATTTGTAGGCACCGCATTCTGTACAGTCGTCACTCTCGGGTAAGTCTGAGACTGAAAGCATTTGTAGGCACAGCAGCCTGTGCAGTCATCACTCTCGGGTAAGTCTGAGACTGAAAGCATTTGTAGGCACAGCAGACTGTGTAGTCGTTATCCTCGGGTAAGTCAGAGACTGAAAGCATTTGTAGGCACAGCAGCTTGCGCAGTCATCACTATCGGTTAAGTCATATACTACAGAGGCCTACGCAGAAATTATTCAGAGGGGGGGGGCTCAACTGGGGAGAGTGCTGGAGGGGGCTCCCTCCTGTTGTCGATTTTTTTTAATGGCACATTGAAATGATGCAATTTTCTGCTTTCTAATTATCATTTTTGCAAAACAAACAAGAACTTGAGTTCAGACATCAAGTGTAACAGACACACAGACAGACACACAGGGTTAAATAAAAAGTCTCTCAAACCACTAAAGTGGTGGGAGACATATTCTTTATCCAGAAATTGTTTAACCGTGTTAGATGGGTGGACCTCCTATTTAACTTTGTTGGATATCCTACAAGGTCATCCTGTTGGATGAATGGATATTTATATTTGGATGCTTCCAAGCAAATTCACGTACAACATTACAAATGTTAATGTCCTTGTCCCTATGAATGGAAAGCAGGCACAAAGCGAGCAGAAAATAGGTAAAGTAATCGAAGATAATTAAATACTTCAAAGTTTTCAATAAACTTTCTTTCCATAAAATTAAAAAGCACAATTAAAACTTTTTTTTAAAACATATGTAAACCAAATTGTATTTTTGTATGTGCTTATAATTTAAATCAAATACAATTGCGTATTTTAAACTGACTTAAAGATCGTATTATTTTGTTCATAGAATCATCTTGAAATCGTGTCCATGGAGATCTGTACTATAATGACCCGGTTGGGTTACGGCGAGATGATGAGACGGTGGCGCGTTGAGAAGTACAGGGAGTATGACAAGCTGCTGAATGCACGAGTTTTGAATGAACAAAGAAACACAATAATCACAGCTGGGAGCAAGGCAGAGGGGCTGACCTGCTTTTTGGAAAGCGACTGGGACGTATTATTTGTGCTGACGGATGTCCTCTGTGTGGAAGCTGATATCAATCTGCTCACTATTTCAGACGACATAGATGTTTTTAGGATGGATACGATGGATACACTTGTATATCCAGGGCACTGCAGACTGTTACAAGAGAGACCAGCTGTTCATACACGTTTGAGTATAATTAGCAAGGCTCTGTGTGATAATGGATATGGGGGCGTTCTATTAAGTAGTAGCTTATTGCTAGATGAATATTCGGCACTTTCATTAACACATAATGCAAAGTTGGAGCATCATGAACGAGCCGGGCCGTCGATTCCTGGTACAATAAATGGTGTACATCATATTGACAGAGTAATCGCACTACGTTGTTCCTGCCCCAGCATCTTACAGAGATGGGCTGACAGACGACGTAAATGGCCATCACCAAATATAGTTCAGAAAGTATTATCATTAGGAGCCTTTGTTACTCCGGTAGGGTTCAAGGGAAGCGATTACAAGGACATTGAGTGGAGGATTTGTTTCAACACCGGCGAGGCAGAACTTGTAAACAACCTTAACGACACACAAGCAAAAGTATATGTCATTCTTAAAATGATCCTCAGAGATATAATAAAACCAAATAAAAAAGAAATAACATCGTACATGTTGAAAAACATCATATTATGGCAAGCTGAAAATACTCCACAGACACAGTTTCATTCACGCAGCTTACTTTACTGGTTGCATGACGGACTGAAAAAACTTAGGACTGCTATTGAGGAAAAACGACTTTGCTATTACATGATTCCGGAAAGAAATCTTATGGAAGCCTGTGGTATGCATGATTACCAGCAACATAAATGGGTAGCAGATATCACGGACATGCTAGAGGAAGGGCCCAATGTATTCTTGAGACTGAAGAAATTAAGAAAGGCGATTGTCGCGTCCCCAGAGCCGATGATGTGGTTCAGCAAAAAAAGGATGGAGCTAGAGATGCTGCTGCTGGAGTACAGGATCCGACGCGCGGAAATTAAAGAGAAGAATGGGGAGGTGGATTACTCGGATTCTATCCTAGAGAAGATATGGATCCGTACGTCCGGTATATTAATACAGGTTGCGCAACGAATGTTCTTAAAAGACAGTTCTGCTAATCAACTGATTGATATTTACAACAGAATGCTTATGTGAAAATGAATCAAATCGATTATTTCGCGAGTGTATCAGGGCTACGTGCACGATAATTTAGTTGTTTAGGTAAACTGTTTTATATAGAGACTTGGTACTTGCAATCTGCATGTATGAAAACAATAATCTCGTGCAAAGCTATAGATGATAAGTCTTGTATTGTATACTTAAGGTTATGCAGACGGCCGTACTGAAAACAGTTTGTTAAGATATATAGCGGGAATAGTGTTTTGATAAATATCCATGTATTTTGCAACCTTAAAATAACCATGTTATTTTAGAAAAGACATCAAATAGTTTTGACAATCAAAATGTGCAGCATGTATAATGTTACCACACAAAATAAGCTCGACAATGTTTCCGGATGAACCAACTGATGAACACAGTGTGATCGCTATATAAAACATTCTTACAATAAAGACCTTAGGTATCCTTATACTCATTTGTCTGTGACCTTTCATTCGATTTAGTAATGTTCTGACAACATCATCATTAGGGCCCCGAATGCGCTGACTTCAGACGCCACATAATTTAACTGTTAATAGCAGGTATTAATAACAATGTTACACAATAGACTTATGAGGAAAACTGTCCTAATACCTCGCAGCCATGTTTTTAGACAAACGACAGTCATTTTCGAACGCAGCCGAAATGTAATACTAACGCAATTACTTTAATGTTGTGAGCGACTATCATTATGCAATGATCGACATTGTGATTTGTAGAGGATTAACCCTTGCCACATAAGAAAACTTCAGCCCTTAATTGCAGACATGTTTTAAAATTGACAGGAACCATATCACACTCAGTAGACATATCATTAGATTAGAAGTAATGCACCTTTACATCTGAAATATGCAACTTTTGTCATTTTAGCAATAAATATGACATTTATATTTGAGCTACAGACACATGGTTTCCCCATAACACGCCGCCTTTAAAAAGTCGCATTTGTAGTGAGAAAATAAAAAAGTGGATCCCCGCGTCGAAATTCCAAATTAAACCTTATAGGAGAAGGAACATCGATGGTATCGAATATTTCGTACTTTATTGAGTTAAAAGTAAGTTATGTGCAATCCATGAGGAGCGGTCATTCTTCATTATAAAGTATACAATTTGTTAATATTTTGAAGTAAAATCTGTTCGAAAAGCTGGGAAAAAGATCTGGTAAACAGAAATAACACGTACATCGTAACATTAACTTCTGTAATGCTTCAATATTGTCACATTTAGTACCTCTTTTTATCCCATTTCACCCCGACATTGACGGTATAACACGTTGTGGAATATACTTGTTTGTATTCAACACTGTGGAATATACCTGTCGCGTGCACGGACTACTTTTTAAATGACGTCATGCGATATGCGCTAATATTAGGTCGATATTGTTTGGTTCATTGATCGAATTTTAAGGTCACCCATTAGAAGAAATAAAATAAAGGAATAAAATTACACGATTTTTGTTTTGTTATTTTTTTTATTTATATTTACTTTACCACTGAATGATTTTTCATAAGAAACAAAGTCGACAAAACTTAAGCTTCAAAATTATACGACCTTCAACCTTTAAATCTAGTCATATGACATAATTTTTCGCCATCCGTATAATGAATCAGCTGGTTGATGGCGTCATAAAATGACATACTTATTGCGTCATTTTCTTCATTTTTTTTGACGATTTATTATAAACGCGACTTATTTCACATGTATTACACATGTACTGTATGTCGACATATCTGAATTGTCAATTGATCACATTTTCCTTATTTCGTGTAATGTGCATTGTTTATAACCAAAGCATATACTTTTGACATTTAACTTAAATATTAAGAATGTACAACAAGCCATACACATATCGCACAGTTCATGAATAATCTGCTATGTTTGCTTTCCTATTTAATTCACGTTAGGCATAGAGCTGTGTAAAGTATAAGATGGTAAAAATAGCACAACACTGGAATTGGGAACGTCCCATTTTGTACACGGGTATTTTGTACTCATTTATCTGTTGTGTACTGGAATGTTTTCCATTCTTTGTGTATTTATATATTATATTATTTTCTCGTACAATAAGGGCATTTACCATAGATAAATAAAACATTGTGCAAGTTTAAACATAATTATGTTTGTATGCAGAAATCTGCAAATGCAACCGAGTTTACCAACGGCTATTATTAGATAAACTGCTCCGGTTCATTTGAACAGCAGTAATGTAGAGTACATGACGTAGCGTGTGACGAAGAAGACAGTTTATCGCGTTCATAAACTCATTTGAATAAAGTGATAGAATGGCATAAGGGTCTTTATTTAACTATGCTAAAATAATTATTAAAGACCCTAGATGCAAAATCGTCAATTATTGAGTTAAATGGATTATTAGATGGATTTCAAAGGATAATTAAAGGTAAGATACTAGTTCTTACATGTTTGGATTTTTGTTTGTACTTTTGTCGTTCCCTGTTCTCGGGGAAATGATTTTAACATGGGCGCCATTGATGCATCGGATTACACACGGCATACCCATAACATTATATAAAAAACACGTTCTGCGCGTCCTTAAATTCGTCGTCCGAAGTCGGAAAACGTATTGCCCTGTATATTAAAGTGATTCAAACGGTTAGCTCTTGTGGGTTCTTAACGTATGGCCAATAATCATATAGCAATGGGTAAATAGCAATAAATTGGGCCTGAGGGCAAATACAAAGCAATACACTTATACTACCTCGTGCACAAAGGAATTATCTGGTTCACGTCTGGTCACTGCGCCGTCTGCATAGGAAGAGAGCGTGGTCAGGGAGTGGCGGTCCCAGCAGGCATCAGCTTCCATCCGATTGGTCGCGAGCTCCATCCCTGGCAGCATGGTCCCGTCATCCTAACGTCTCACAAGCCGGGTACCTCTCTGCAGGGGGGCGTGGCACCGGATGTCACTGGCACAACAATATTTTGTCAAATAAAGTGTCAGTCGCTGCAATTGTCTGTGTACTTGTCAAAATTGTCAAGGTCTTCGATAGCTAAAGAAACTTCAGCGTACAGTTTATTTAGTATTAACAGACCTGTACAAAGTCGCGCCAGTCAAAAATCATAAAAAGCGACATTTAAAGTTATGGTAGCCAGAACTAGGTCGTCGATGGTGTACATGTATGTTGACATCGACAGCATTTTGTCAGGAGTAATGGCCGCCATATTGGATTTTGATCATTTTCTTTCGAAAATAAAATAAATTATAGTAAAGTAAAATCTTCTTTTCGCGGTCGTAATGTGTTAAAATTCGCATACTGCGTAAAATTGAATGTAGGCATATGGTGATATTTTTACTTGTTTTACAGTTTGTGTGTGAATTTTTTAAAGACTATTTTGCGTACCAGGGGGCCGTTTCATCAATAATTACGTATTTTTATACGATTGTAAATTATGTATCGAGATTAATGTAGTCGTATACGATTTTACATAAACTCCGTTTCATCAACGAAATCGTAAATGCAACATACATAAAATACGACTACTTAAATATACGTATTTTGTAACCGAAAAAAATTGTGACACAGTCTGAAAAATTGCATGACGTAATTTTCGCGCGTTCTGTCAGCTAAGGCAAACATCGCACAAAAAACATACTCCTATAAATATGAGGTCAATTTACGTCTAACTATTTGGACTAACAAAAACAATGCTAGTTGTGAATCGAAACAAAAACAAACACTGGAAAACGACGTGTAGACCGGTGTGGAAGGCTACCGATTGCTGTTTGGCCGACACTCTCCTTCCGTTACTAAACGCAAAAAGAAGTTATTTTGGATGGAGACGGTTGAAATGTGAGTTGAGAACTTGTTGGTCATGAATGAAGACAGCTGAAATAATTCGCGTTCAGGATAAATCTGAACGCGAATTATTTCAGCCAAAGTGTCTGCCTAAGGCGGCAATTGATATTGACAAGAATGAAGATTACTTTTTGCTTATTTTCTTCATCCATGAATAAAAATGTATTGGTAAGATTAATTGTTTTGTTCATTCTATGCAGAAATGTGACTGTGGTGTAGATCAATTAACAGTTTAATAATATAATTTAATTGAGACCAATCGGAATTCAGGCTGACAATAAGACGACATCATGGATTGAAAGTTTGTCATGTCAGCATTTTTGTGTTCAATTATCGAATATTTTATTTCAATAAGGTATTAGATTCACATGACACAACATGTTTAGTAATTACAAATGTCATATCATTGAGAATGCTATTTGTTTGTTTATTATATAGAGGATATTTGTTGGATTCGGTGGATTATCGTTTTTAATTCACGAGTGATCATAGACAATGATATTTTCACAAGTAGCGCTGCCACGAGTGAAAATATATATTTTCACAAGTATATTTATATTAATATATAATAACAATATATATTTTCTATGATCACTAGTGAATTAATCAATATTCCTCCGAATCCAACAAATTTTCTTTTATTTTATGCTTTTTTCGCAGTTTATATACTTTGTTAAAGAGTTTTACTTAAGAATGTCGTTGGGATTATGTTGTCATTTTGTCAAATAAATGACGTCATATCACAGTAAACAATGAAAATTATCGATAATTCTCACTGATAATTTTCATTGTTTGAAACAGTGAAATTATCCGTTTTAATCCACCGATATTTGTCTATAAACCACCGGAAAGCATTAAATAAATATCATTGTCCACAATAATTTATTATAGTGTTGATTCACAAGATGTAAATAATCAACATTGGTTTATATTACTTTCTCTGCAAAACTGTGTTACATGTAAAGATCACAAAAGCAGTTTTCATTTCTTTGTTTTTCCAGAAAACAAAATGTTACTTCTGGCTGAAGGACCAAAATTGAATGGACAGAGAACACTGTTGTCAAAACTCGAACAGAAGTTGTGTCACTCAGCTACATTAAAACATAAAACTGAAGGCAGAAGCAACAAATAGTAATATTTTTTCTATAGATTATAGTAAAGCTGACTGCTAATTATTTTCTACAATGAAAATGTAACAATTTATGTTTTCAATTTAAAGCTGGGCTGTTTTCGGAGAAAACCCAAGCTATTGTCATAGCCAGCGTGTCGTGTCGTCCGCGTCATGCTCAAACCTTAACATTTTGTCAATGTATTGAACAAAATTACAAATACATGTTTAGGCTATCACTACGCATGGTTACATTTGTTAGATTTTAAGCGCTTTTATGACTGAATTAAAATTATTGTTAAGGTTATTAGATCTATTTATGTTAAATGTCACGTTGAAAAAATCAAATTGGATAAATAGAATACTAGGATTAGCGTTGAATACAGAGAAGTTTATGTTGCTCTGCTCGAACACCGAAAGCGCTCGCCAAGGCTCGCGCTTCCGGCGTTCTAAGCCTTGCAACATAAACTTCTCTGTATTCAACGCTAACCTAGTATTCTCTATTACTCTTGCCTTTACAGTATACTGAATATAACATTCAATTTTATGTTTATTTATAATTATCATATGTCTTCTTTTTCTAAGACATTGTTTTTTTATTCAAGAAAATCGTTTTAAATAATCATAGCAGATATAAATTCACACATTAATAAATATACCGATATATCCGTCATAGACAACATCTGTAACGTTTGATTCAGAAGTACGTGTAAAAGGTAAACTGTGAAATCGCTATAATTCTCTTTAAGAAGGTTAAGTATTAATATATTAAGTTCACTTTTGGTTTAACTTTTATTCTTATCTAGATTTATTTTAGTTTTATAAACCAAATTAATTAGTTGAAGATTATTATCATTATTATAATTAATATTTTAAAATTTTCTTTTTGAATGTTCATATATTATTTTTCTTTGCTTGTTTTCTCGTAAAATAATAACAATCATAGATAAACTTATTTAAGATAGATCTGGTGGTAATCTTGCATTGTGTTTATGTTGGATACATTAAAAATAAAATAACAGTTTGATAGATTTTAGTTTGTTTTAAATGTTAAATGTTTTGTCTTAAAGTGTTACATGGAGAAAATAAAGTTATTATTACAAGTAAAAGTTATAGTTATAGTATTACTATTAGTATTTTATATAGATAGGGCATACAAAAGGATATTGTTAAAGATCACAACTTTATAAACTATGTATCGATGGATTATTGTATCTATAAACACAAACATACGCATTCTGAACAAAAATCATAAAGAGTGGTTACGCGTTTTTATAAATCAATATGACGCACTTGGTCCAGACTTGGCTTAGACATCGCGCAGATAGTCAATCTGACCAAGTTTTATCAATATAGAGTTATAGACGTGGCCTCTTAAATGGTTACAAGTTTTTTCTAAGATTTGACCTGGCTTTGACGCACATAACCCAAATTCGAACTCGGCCTAGATATTTTCAATATAAATATTTTGACCAAGTTTCATGAAAATTGAGTCTTAAATGATGTGTTTATAGACTGGTAAAGAAGGTTTTCTAAGATTTAGCCTGGTGATCTAATTGTGGAGTAATGTGGTGCAAAGATTCGAATTTTTTCAAAATATCATCCAGATAAACATTCTGACAAAGCTTCAACAATATTGAGGTTAATGTATGCAATGAGACGGATGTGTTCGCAGTTGTTGTGCAGTACGCAGACGCCAACTACTTCACCCTGTACTTCTACATCAAGTACAGTATAGACGGGAACCACTTCTACAACTACACAGACTATACCGAAAATACACAGGTACGACTGAAAATTCTCTAAGGACGTCCGATCAAAACTGAATGTAAGGTTTAACATCAAACGCAGTTGTAAGGGGTATATTGGTATCATGTTGTTTGTTCGTCGTCGTCGCCGTCCGGTACTCTGGTTGTAGGATTTATAGTTTTTTTTGCTTTTTCAATGTTTTATGGTGCATAAATTGCATCCTTTGCGAGATATTAACATGACGTGTCATAGGTAGAACTATTTAAATATGGGATGCGCAGTGCTCACTTGCCTTAAATACTGTTTTCATAAATCCACGGTTACCGTAGTAACACGTGTGGATATTAATGCTCAAATTTTGTCCATTGCATATAGTTTGAGATACAAAGGCAAAACTTCAGAGGAATGACCCATGCATTTTACTGAAACCTTTGTTTAAATTGAAGTGAATATGCTGTCTAAAAAATCGGCATGCAGAGGGTATTTCAGACACGACAGAAACAGTTCTAGGTTCTTAAATTTACGTTTTACAATACCTTGATTCAATATTTAAATGTTTCTTACTATAACATTTTTTCTAGATGCTGAGCGGTAACACGGATGGGGGAACTCATATGGAAATGTTACCGAGCGTGATTACGGCACGTTACGTCCGTGTGTATCCCCTGACGTGGAATACGTCATGCAAGCCTGCGTTCAGACTGGAGATGTACGGATGCTACAGCTATAAGGCCGGTCTTGGATTTTATAATAATATTCTAACGTAAATGTCATTGAGTTTGCTACAAACTTATCATAAAATCCGCACGTGATCACTTCATATGAGCCTTACTCTAGGCAAACGGTGCTAAATACAGGTCACATGATCACTTCATATGAGCATCATTGAAGGAAAACGGGGCTAAATACAGGTCACGTGATCACTTCATATTAGCATCATTGTAGAAAAACGGGGCTAAATGCATCACGTGATCACTTCATATAAGCCTCGCTCTAGGAAAACGGGGCTAAATACATGTGCGTAAATAATGCTAATCAGGGACATAACTATCCGTCTTAACTGGATTTTCGAAAGGAAGAAACTTCATCAAAACTTAAAATTATATAGAAGCGGAAAGTGTCGTCCCTGATTAGCACATGCGAACAATAGAGGCAAATGTGGGACGACAAAACACAACACAAATATTAAGTCAAATATCAAATAAAAGAAAACCACCAACACAATTAAATACATGTGTCTATGGTTGAGCAATTTTAAGACATGGACAGTTACTTCGTCTGCAGCAATCCGGATCCGCTGTCATCGGTAACCGGTCTTCTACTGACTGAAATGGTAACAAAATAAGCCTGAAAAACGTAGAATGAAATTCATATTGATAAATCACTGATTTGTTAAATATATGACGGTATTAACCGGTAATTATTGTTGTTTAAGAATACAATAACAAGGAACAGTCGTCACTTTCTGACTGCAACAAATTCAAAGTAGTTTTGATTTTAACAAACGATCGATCAAACATCTTTTTCTTTAAATTTCCGATCGAATTGCGGGCTATAATTATATCAAGGTGTATGACCATTATGTCCATTCTTACGCATCCGCTCAAATATGATAATAACGTAGTTTAGTAACGGTATGTATATAATGAGATATACACAATTAACGCTCAACTTTGATCAAACCCGATTGCTTCCTACCCATCCCTCATTGAAAGCACCAGCTTCAGCACTTGTAGATCTATCATAATTTCCATATACCGGAAGTGACATGTCTTAACCGGCAATGACGTTTTTAACCACCTGAAGAAGTATTCTCAGCGATGTGATACACTCGGTTGTTCCGCGCATATGCCAACCCCGCCATCCGTCCTACATCACTTCCGGGTTGTTGTGTGAACGCTCGAGCAAATCGTCCTCCGACAGAATATCGTTTTTCAACAGGAAATACGTTTCCAACATTCAATAGCCGCTCAACTCGATTTTCCCCCGCTTTTCTAAAGAGAACCATTTATTCACAAGAATCTTGATGGAAAAAAAAGACATTTATCATTGGTGTACAAAAAGATTCGAACTTAGATTTTAGATTTATGCTCAAATTTGTAGAAAACCTTGGATATTAAAACGCCTGGACATTATTTGTCGTCCCATAGCAATCCGCACGTGCAAATTAGTGACGAAACTTTCCGCATTTGAAGAATTTTCATTTAAAGGAAGTCTCTTTAAAATAACAATCTAGTATAGGCATCGCATTCTATAATGATTATTATACTATTGGCGATAAAATTATTGAAGAGAAAATACTTTAAATGGCGTCATCATAATCGTTGCTTAGTTATAACCACGAACATGATAAACAGCTATTCTAAATAACAGAATATCAAACAGAATATTGCCTGGATATATTCGCCATCTAGCGGTGGCGTTTAAAATGAAACAATCGAACAAAATATAAAAAATGACTGTATCCTTGTTACGAAATTATCACCATGTGGCCATCTATTGTACCATTTTTAAATAATAAAATATCAAACACACCATTACTTGGATAGATTTGCAATCAAGCGGCGACGTCAGGTCCCTCCCCGTAATTCGCATGCCAAATGTTGTGTTGGCGACAGTAATTATAGAAAGCAATTCTAAATAATTAAGAACCAAACACAACATTACCTGGATAGATTCACCATACAGGGGCGAGGTTAAGTTCCGAGCGGTTATGGCGACCCTCTCCGCATGCGTCTCACTGATACCGACGTCGGCACGGGCCAGATAGGCGCCCCCGACAGACTCGACCTGAAATATGAGTAAGATTGCGTTCGTTCGAGAATCAGTCAGCTAAATGTTTGAGCCTGCTCTGGGAAAACGGGGCTTATGCATGTGCGCAAAGTGTCGTCCAAGATTAGCCGGTTTTGTCCACACACGCTTATCAGTGACGTCACTTTCCGGTTTTATGGTATTTTTCTCTTAAAGAAAGTCTCTTTCTAGCGAAAGTTAAGTTAAGGTGGTAGGTGGCGCCCCCGATTAGCCTGTGCCGACTGCATAGGCTAATTGTGGACATTTTCCGCACATGCATTCAGCCCCATTTTCCAGAGCGCTTTTAATCCGCTTAACTGCAAACTAAATCAAGTGCGAAGAAATGTACGAATTTACATCAGATTAAAACAATGTTAGTGCCATTTTCATGATAGATGTCATCCAGGGTTCGTGATACAAATTGTTTCTACTGCCTTTTTATGCAAGTAATGACGATGTCAGTGAATGGATGTTCATTTACTTGTAAACCTGTAATGTTTCCCAGTAAAGCAATCACAACTTTAGAGCCACTATAGATTATATCAATAAATATTTCTCAACATTTTACAGAAAAGTCGACCATTATTAAAGTGTGAATCTTCGTGATATTGTCAAAAGTCGTCTGTAGCGTGTTGAGGAGAATAATGACGTCACTGGGGGCGCATAAGGCCGCCATAGACAGGAAATAAACGACGCCAAGAACAGCGCTGTCGCCAGCTGGTAGAATTCTAAATAAACCATACTATGAAAAATTAATTGGTTCCCAAAATATAATGCTATACTCCCCCTCCCCCGCTAAGATACTCGTTCAATTAAAACGATAAATAACAAAATGGCAAATTGACAATTATATTTACCCGCAAACAGAAAATAAGGTGTTACTTGTGCTGCGTATTGCAAGGGTTATTGGGGTTATTTTGACATGATTTCGATAAAGCAATAGAATCATGTGTATATGAATTACATTTCTTTTATTTAAGTATCAATTAATTTAATTGAATGGCGAATGTTTATGATTAAGTTCCAAAGCTTTTATTAAGGTTTAAATATGACGACTTCAGCAAAGCATCGGCAAAGGACCGACTAAAATTCCTAAAATTTCCTTAAAAAGTGTAATAAATAAATGTTGTGTCTACGAAATCGTAATTTAACAAACCAAAAAAATCACAAATCATGCCGTCGAATATAAATGGCATTTCAGAATAGTTAAAAAAAACAAACATCGTGTGTTCCTCCATTCGGCGCCATGTCTCGATACACCAGATCGATGGCGGCTTTTGGGAGGAAGGTCTGGTAAATGGCGTCGCTCCGCCACCGCTCATTTCCCAGCTCCCGCTGCACCCCTAGACTCCTACGCCGCGATCAAGCGGACGCCCGGCGGGTGGGGATTTCCGAGCCGGTCATACTTGCGCGCACGTTGTTATCGATGTACTTCCTGTGCAATCATATTGCGACTAAAGTTATACTTGAAAAGAGCGTATCGAGGATAATTATTGTAAATCATTTATAATACATATCCTTTCTATAAATAGTAACAAAATGACGTCGCGAGCGGGCCATTAATCATATTTAGCGGGTCAATACCAATAATATCGGCGCGCTTAGCCGAGCCAATTTTTCATTAATCTTAAAATAATCGGATCACGCTGTTTCAACTGAACAAAAGTGAACAAACGGCGTCCACATTCAGTCGAAGCAAAAAATCAACGAAAGAATCGAACATAATTCGATTCTATAATACCACGTTGCACGCAGTTTGGATAATGCAAATATCGAAACTAAAACAGAAAATCTGCTGCATCTCGTTTGAATCATATATCGAATAATAGTTTAGCATTGTTTAGGGAGTCCTTTTTTATGCTGTAATTCAAATATTCATATTGGTAATTAGCAATGTTAATGTACGTGTTTACATTTGAATATAGGGTGACTGCCATTGATATGCCCCTATTATAAGGACATATTCAGAAAATTTTGCACCACGCTACTTCTTAATAGAAAAAAATGTTTCGTGAAAAACGCTCCAGTGGGGATCGAACCGGCGACCTCCCGATCGCTAGGCGGACACCATATCCACTACACCACTGCGACCTCACAAGGCATTGATGCTGATACTCAGTTGAAATAAGGATACATTAAGAAGTGTATGTTTAATGTTTAAGGTTTAGCATTTCTTTAAAAGCAAAACTGTGTCAAACAATGTTACACACTGTGACGCGTTGACTCTTGAATACATCTTTACTAGATTACATTAGCAGAATGATTTCACAATGTACGCGCATACGTACCTTTCACCATAGAATGAAGACCCGAACGCTTTGAGTCATACTGCATGCTCATTCTGTCGGTCGTCGAATCTTCATCGCACCGAAAATATGGCGCAACAACATTTGGGAAATCTCGCTTTTGGAGCGCGTACATGGAATCCTGATTTTGAAGGAATTCTATAATATTGTTACCAAGATTTCGCAGCATTTCGTCATAGCCTTGTTTCTGTAAGTAGGTCTAGCAGTATTTCCCCAGCATCTCCAAAAGGGGTTCACGGGGAAGACCTGGGATGCATAAAAGAAATAATGTTTGCTTGAGAAACCATTTAATCTCTATTAGAGAAACGCACTATAAAAAATGCTCGATTCTTAAATAGGCATTTTCTGCCTATATCGTATAATATCAGATCATTATTTTACGTGCTATATTCCATACACAATATGTACAACGTCAGTTTTCTCTGTTCTTGAAATACCTTCAAAGCTTAGTCACAGGCACATTATACAGAGTCAACAAGACACTGATATTTGATAATAACTCACAAGAACATCAACAGCAAGAGAGATAATCGTGTATTTGAGTTCCTCATTGTAGACAAACGTATTATCGAACTCCGACTCACACTTTGCTTGTTTTCTGATTTAACAAATTACAAAAAAAAAACAACATGAGCAGCAGCAAGATTTGAAGTTAAATACAGAAGAACCATCACCATAAGCCATCGGCGGAACAGACATGACATGTGCATGTTTTATTTATGTTGTTCCACTATTTGTAAGACATTTTACCGATTTGATAATTTGTGTGATCGACTTAACAGGGCGTAACTAAACATACGCTATACAACGTGCATTCTGATGTGATGTCGTTACCACGACTTCCACGAGTATCTACCACGTCACAATATCACCTTGTTGCTATGAATTACACAATTGTTCCCGAGGCTTAGATAAAAAGCAGCTGGAAGGAGTGGTTACCACATTAATTAAAACAGGGGAACATACCACATCTGTTCCACACATAAACGCACACATAATTATCTACCCATAAACAACGACAACGACATCAATTAAAGAATCGTTACACAATCTTCTACTTGCATAATTTTCTTCCTTGCTGGCTCCCCGCTTTGCCTCTAAATTATGAAATCCCGCAGAATGATGTAGAAATGACCGTACTGAAACCAACACATCAAGAAGAACCAATTGTTACATGTAAGAAAACTTTTATTTAGCGCAGAAAACGCAGGGAAAAAACGCAAAAATTAAGCTTAAACTGTTCAAAAAATTCTCTTTTTTTACATAAATACACTAAAACAGTCAAATTTGATATGTGAGTTTGAAATATAATACTGATGCGTGTATACACTGTAAATATATTTACAGTGTGTAATATGAACAGTTTCCATAAAACGACAGTTAGTAACATAACGTATGTACATTATCTATCTTTTACCATTTCGATATTGATGTGAACAATTTTAAAAAGCAACTTTATAGAGTTAACCCTCTATAGATATTTACATCGGTAACAGTACCCATTGTATACAAGGGGATACTAACCCTTTTATCAATTTATCGGGATTAAATGTGTTATATACTGGAGACCCATGCCCTCATATTTATGTGGCACAGATACAAAAATCATCTGTGAAATAAAACATGTATGATCGAGTATTAACAAGAAAATTATGTCATCGTATTTTTTTAAATTTCAATACAATAAGCTTCGACATTATTGTTTATGCAGACCAATGCCTCCACTATATCTAAGAGTGTTTTATGTTGAAAATTGCTTTATAAAAGTCAAAAGGTAACTATCCACATAAATTAATATCGTTCAAACTATTCGTCCATGATTCATACAAAAATATATACATTTAGCATGAGTACTCAAATATAAAAAAACATTACCTTTTACAATTATCGTACGATTCCCTTATTTCGAGCATGATCTTATTTCGATCACTTTGTTTACAACGCGGCTCTCGTGATGATGTCACACGCATGCGTTTCGAGTATTTTGTTTTACTAGCATAACTTCGCTTGAACATAATTAAAGACACGACTAAAATAAGGAAAAAATAGTTTAATGCATTTAAAAATCTTACTTCAACTGAAATAATCCTAATGTATGCCAATTCCGTGCATTTTGTTTCGATACTCTTCATTAAGATTGCACATAAATTGCAGACCAATGCGCTAGTGTAAATACATACTGTCGCGTATATGATTATTAACATTTTATTTTACTTTTTCACAATTCCCAGAAACTATTGCATGGAACAATCTGTGTGCGTACATCGCGAAAATAGGTGACATCCCGTGTCCACATGTTCAGTGGGTATACCCTGTCCGGATTGGATGATAATTTTATGAAATCATTTCATAGTAACATATATGCCAACATTTTATTTGAACAAATTGCGAACGCTGTGTTTTTTTCTCAATTCTTGAGCACTTGTGTCAATGTTGATGAACAGAAGATCGACAGATAAAACAGAAACTTGTTAAATGGTCAATAGAAGTTATACAAAAAGTTAAATTAATCTTTCAGTTTCTCTAAATTTGTTCAATGAATCGAATTTTAAAAGTTTTGTCGACCTCATTCCTATTGCAATCGAGTACTCTCGCTGTTCGGATGTGACCTCTCGACTCAAGATAAACAACGCGCGTAGTGTATGTCATTTGCGGCTGTGTACGGAACTATCGGCTTTGGCTGTGTACGGAACTATCGGCTTTGCGTGGTTAAACACGCTGTAAATAAACAATTTCATTTCATGAATTTCAGTGATTGACTCCTACATAAACCCACCAGAAAACTACCCAAACAAAGTCCTCTTTATTTCTAAAATCAGAAATATACTGATGTACATTTTTGTTCAACAACGAAATTACATGCCTACGAATGTTAACTATCTTGCAGTATTTAGCGGCCTTTAAAGCGAGTATGCAATACTTTGTCAAATATTTATGAATTGATATAAAATGTGTAAAAAAACTTATTATATCAATATTTCAATATAAATTAAACTAAAAGTTAAAACGAACATGTGTCTAAAAACGCGAAATATGCCAGATATTTAATTCTATAATCGAAAATGTCTGTACAGTCGAATTCGCCAGCATGTATATCATGCCTGTACGATGTGAATCTAAATTTAGTTTTACGGATCATTTTAAATTATGAGCGTTAGCTCACAAGTAATGTAATGCAGTTGTGCACGTCAGTCTGCTTTAACTACGCTAGGAACGATATCTGCAAGTCAGTCTGCTGTAAGCTACGCTTGGAACGATAACCACTGCCTGTCTTCACTACCTGCAGTAAAATTATGAAGACGACGAATGCTAGAAGCGTCTGCTCTACTACTGCAAGTGTGTATTTAATCAATAGTGTTTAACAGCTTGTAACACGACATTGGCCAGTCTAGTGTTTATCATTGAACTCTGTACATACTGGCTGCTTTCAGAGAAAACGGGACTAAATGCATGTTAAATAAGATTAGCCAGTACACACTGATTAGCCAGTGCAATGCGCACAAACTAATCAAGGGCGACATATGATTCTATTGTGTTTTTACGTTTAAAGACAGTCTCTGGTACTGGGATGACAATATAAATGCATATGCATTAAGCCATATTTTCCCCAATTGAACCTTAAATGATCTTTTTTATTAATGATTTGAAAAAGAAACAACCCCACATCTCAACCTGTGCTTTAAATCACACTCTTTATAAAATTGAAGTGTGTGTGTTCATTTATAACTTGCGATAATAAAAAGCTATAACATAGTTTTGAAAACAGAATTGCGTCTTAAAGTATACAGCAGCGAACAACATCAGTGCCGTCAGCGCTTTGATAATTTTCTGCAACGATATCTATTCAAACGACACACGAACACTATGTCCGATACTAATAAAAAGACGAATGCTTCGGTTATTGTAGTGAAATATGTACGAAATATCTTCGTCACAATCGGCTTGGGGCGCTAATTTGGCCTTGCTGCATTTTATGACATTCGTCTTCAATTTATAATTGTTCTTGCCTATTTTGTGTAATTGTAACATATTTTAATCAATATAATTACAATTGAACACATATAAAACTCGCGCATACTCGCTTTAACAGCATTAAATTCATTGGAAAGACAACTTATACTCTAGTCGCATCTATAACTGAATAATGTTTCAACTGTGCTTAAATAATAACTGTTACATCATGTTTGAACTTTACATTATAATATAATAATATGAACATTATAGAAACACCAACGTTATATCCGTGATAAGCAACATAAATTGAACATTAGTAACACTTTAAAATGTTAATTGGACATCTGATTTTGGAAAAAAATGGATTTCGCGTCGGTCATTTTTCGATGTGTTTGTGTAATATTCGTGGATCGGTCATAACACCGAAAATAAATAACCAACGAAAAACAAATTGTTTTACAATGCCTTTAGCTTAATATTCATAAATAATCCTAGTATTAGTTATGTTTTTTTTCCGATAAAACCTGTGCAATCTTTAACTTTTCATATTTGGAATGCACCACGACAACCATGTTGATACTTAATTAACAAATATAAGTGTATATGAAGTGAAACACCAAAAATAAACATCACTTTAATAGTTAGATATTATATATTGTTCAAAGTATTCGTTAAATCAGTTTAGTATGTCATCAAGTACCTACTAGTTAGATTAAAACGTTAAATCAAATGTAGCTGTTTAGTTTTCGACAATATCGCTTTCATAACTTATATAATTTATATAAAATGTGTAAAAAACATAGTATACATATATTTCAATGTAAATTGAAATAAAAGTTAAGAAGAACATGCGTCGAAATATGCGAAATTAGACAGATATTTAATTTTAAATCGAAAAAGGCTGTACAGTCGAATTCGCCAGCATGTATATCATGCATGTACGATGCGAATCTGAATTTAGTTTAACTGCTTATTTAATATATTCAAACGACACACGAACACTAACTCCGATCCTAATAAAAAGACGAATGCTTCGGTTATTGTAGGAACATATGATCGAAATATCTTCGTCACCATCGGCTCGGGGCGCTAATTTGTCTTTGCCGCATTTTATGAAATTCGTATTCAATGTTTAATTTTTCATGCCTATTTTGTGTTAATATAACATACTTTTGTCAATATATGACAATTTAACTTTTATGAAAATCGTATAATCTCGCTTTCAAGTGATAGTATGGGCATCTAACAGTATATAGGTGTCTATCTCAATCGTTGTTTATTTTTGGTGTTTTCACTTCATATACACTTATATTTGTTAATGCAGTACCAACATACTAAAACAATATCCCGCAAAGAGAAAAATAATCCATTTGAATATCAACCGTATTGACAACTGACGACATACATTATTCGATGTACGATGCGAGTTTAATGTAGTCTTCATGCAGATTCTTTTATACGACACAAAGACACACTTTTCTTTAACGGATCATTTCGGCTTAGAAGACTGGGTGAGTCATGTATTTTGTATAAACAAATGTTAGCAAGATGAGTTGTAGATAATTGGTCAGTTACAACATTTTAACTAATTATTTTGACCTGTTAATTCTTTTCAGCTCAATTAAACAGTGAAAAATGCTCATAATATCACTTTAATTTTCTCAAGATTATAATTTTGACTTTTGTAACATTTATAATGTTAGTCGTTTCTAATATTATTACTGTAAAACAATTTTACTTATTTGAAACTTATTGACACTATTGTACACATTTGATTTGGCCGAAGGAGTACAGCACATACGTAATACTTCTCAGATGTCCTCGTGTTGTATTCACTTTCCATTACGTCTTCTCTGATGGTGCTTTTGATTTGTATCCCATTGATAGACGTTCTGGTACTTGGAGGTTGCGCACGGCATTGGATGACATTTTTGTGTGCTCGTCTTTGTTCTATACTTCTTCAAAGAATACACCGCTTAATACACCTTTTCGCGCCAGTTTGTGCTGACAATTTTATTTGGCATGTTCATGTCATCACCATGTGAGTTAAGGGTCTCTGCTTTAGCCTGAGAATACTCAACTGTCAGCTCGTACTGCTCGTAGCATACGAAAAGCAGGGGGGCACGCGTATACGGGAGCTAACCGCGTTTAAGTGAGAAAGTTGTTGCAAAACTTCAAAGATGGCGTCGTTTAAGTGTTTTTCGTGAATGAGTAGCGGAAATTTTCACCCAGTAAGCCAGTTTATATTTATATTTCTCATGAACGAATAAGCCCTTTCGGCTCTAAGGTGTTTGTTCTTCCTTCGGTTTTTTGTTTCAATACCGTAGACGTTGGAATAAAAAAGTTATTGAAGCAAAACCGTCGACAAATTTGCTGTTTAATTTCTTGACCTTCGAAATGTCGGATGTTCGAATATATCATTTTCTCTCATATTAAACAGTATTTGTGCATGTGTACAGTAAAATTTAACATAAATCACGTATATTTTATTACCTCGACGCGTTGTTATGTCTATTAATTCATTTAATGCCGTATTATAACGGATAACCCCCATTTTTGGAACTAAACTTCCTTTTAAGCACATTTTGGGACCTGACTTCCAAATGATAAACAGCTCTTTCCTATGTTAGACGGTTTTATGCGAAATAACTTTCGTGAATGAATTCCGCATTGGTGCGAATGTCTTAGAAAACATTTTCACTTGAAAAAATCAAGAGTTATCTTCTTTCTATTAATTTTTTTATTATTAATTTTTATTATTATTTGTTTTATCGCGAACTTAACGCTAACATTTAGTGTGTGTAATATAAGACATTAGACGGTATTATTAACACAGTGTAATTGTTACCTGTTTATTTTAACACATATGGACATAATTATGTTTGAATATGCATCCAACGGAATACTATGCTTACTATTTCCAGATGTCAAGACGCCAGTTATATATGTTGAGGATGCCAAGATTAAAAAAGACGGCGTAACGAAGTGTGTACCGCTCTAGAATGCGATAGGTACATGAAAACCCACCATTCAAACAAAAAAGATTACGTCGAAGTACCTTGCCAAACAATCACATAAACATGCAATAAAAGTGTAATGAAAAACAGAAGAGGGTAAAGCCGGTTTGATACTAGTATAAGGTTGATGTAACCAAATACTGCCATTGTTGCGATTCGGAATACATGAAGCAATTTGGAATACCTGACATCTGCTTAGAAGATGCATATCGGTGGATGTTTTTTTTTATGAAAACTTAAATATTAATTGTTTATTTAATACAATGACATTTGACGCGTTTTACCATAACGATACTGATACAAGTATGTGACTTTGATGTGACACATTTTGGACGACCTTCTTTTAAACCAGTTCTGAGTTGGTTACTATATTATAATCGCAAAAAGTGAATTTGTAGTGGATAGAAAGATTTGTGCAAATGCAATACACGATATGATTTCAGTAGAAGTGATCAATATAATGTTTATACATGTATGTTTTTTCTCTTTTATACCTATGAGAATACATATTATTTATGACTGTTGTATTGAGGGAATAAAGTATTTGTTCACTTAGAAAGAATATTTAGTTTGTTCCTAACATTGCCTTCTAATCGTAAGTAATATTAATATGTCAAATGCATAACGAATTAAATCCGACCCAAATCTTTTTCTATCATGTATGTAAGTGCTGAATACAATTGAAAATTTATGCAGAGACATCATAGGAAGAAATTACGTAACACAGATAATGGTTTATTTTCATAACAAAGTGAGAAACTAGCATCATGACATATACGGAATAAAACGCGTAAGTAAGTAGCACATAGCAATTATATGTCAGACGTGTCTATGTAGACTTAATAAATAAAACAAAAACACTACAAACATCAGCTGTACATGTTTTTTTTGGTTCGTGTTTTTTTATTTGCTGTTTTAGTCCGGCTCTGTTGAAGGATTCTTTCTTGCATATTCTACATTTAAACTCATGTGGTCCATGAATGGGGCATGGTATCTCAATCCTTCCCTGATGTAAAATTCCTCATTACATAAACTGCAACGAAAAATGCACTTATTTTCGCCCTTTAACCTGCATCATCTGAAAAGACAGTAAAAGAATGGTTAAAAAAAGTTCATAGCAGAATAAGGTCGACACGTCATTAAATACATAAAATTAATTATGATATTACTGAAAGGGCTGATAAACGTTCTATTATCTCGTACATCAGCCACCACACAACCCATCTTCTTGAAAATAGGTGAATTCATTCAATTGGTCGGCAGGTTTTTCGAACAGCATTATTATTATTCTACAGTAAGTAACGTACGTGATTAAGAAAACACTTATATTGCACCACGTAACATGCTATAAAACTATAAAATTGAAGTACACATATACACTTTATTTAAGATGGGTAGGTATATCATGTCAAGCTCTTTAACATATGAAAGAGCTGTTTGTCATTTGGAAGTCAGGTCCCAAAATGTGCTTAAAAGGAAGTCAGTTCCAAATAAGGGGGTTAAACCAATAATGTTTGCCAATAAATTAATTATCAGTGATAAAACGGCGTCGGCAGATTGAAATAATCATGATTTTATTTATATTTTACTGTACACATGCACAAATACTGTTTATCATGAGAGAAAATGATATTCGAACATCCAACATCTCGAAGGTCAAGAAATTAAACAACAAATTTGTCGACGGTTTTGCTTTAATAACTTTTTATTCCGACGTCTACGGTATTGAAACAAAAAACCGAGGGGAGCACAAACACCATAGAGCCGAAAGGGCTTATTCATTTAAAAGAAATATAAATATAAACTGGCTTACCGGGTGAAAATATCCGCTACTCCTTCACGAAAAACACTTAAACGACGCCATCTTTGAAGTTTTGCAACAACTTTCTCACTTAAACGCGGTTAGCTCCCGTATACGCGTGCCCCCCTGGAAAAGGTGTCTAGTCTCTGAGTGACTCGCATGTTTCCGAAGCAGTCTATTTCGGTGGATACACACCTGCTTTCATGAGGGCTGATAATGAAGTTCAACGGGACTAGTGCCTCGTGACGATTTGTTCTGGGTTGGCTTTCAATTATGAAGCTATGAAAGAAAAATTAACAATTTCAAAGTTACAGTCGTCCTGTTTGTTGCATAAACTTGTCTTTATCATATTGTTATTAAAGTGATATTATGGGCATTTTTCACTGTTGAAGTGAGCTGAACAAAAATTAACAGGTCAAAAGAGTTAGTAAAACTGTGGTTACTGACCAATTATCTGCAACTCATCTTGCTACCAGTTGTATATAAAAATATATTTTATATTCGATATTCTTACGTCACCCACCCAGTCCTCTACGCCGAAATGATCCGTAAAACAAAAGTATGTCTTTGTGTCGCATGAACGAATGTGCAATAAAACTAAATTTAGGTTCACATCGTACATGCATGATTAGTTGTCAAACGAAAGTATGGTTGATATTCAAATGCATTATTTTTTTTCTCTTTCCGGGATATTGTTTTAGTATGTTGATGCTTCATTAACAAATATAAGTGTATATGAAGTGAAAACACCAAAAATAAACAACGGTTGCGATAGACACATATAAACTGCTAGATGTCCATTTTATCACTTTAATAGTAAGATATTATATATTGTTCAAAGTATTCGTTAAATCAGATTAGTATGTCACCAAGTACCTACTAGTTAGATTAAAACGTTTAATCAAATGTACTTGTTTAGTTTTCGACAATACTAACATAAAATCGCTTTCATAACAATATAAAATACATCAGGTATAATTTTCTCAAAATAATTATCCATATGAATACCGATAATGTGTTTAAATATTTAACCATGACATTTAACAAGAAAGTTATCCAGCAGAAAAGAAAGTGCTGCACAAAAATCAAGACAAGTCCAAATGTATTTATCTAATATCTGATTAGTAAAAAAAACTGTTAAGTGTTTAAAGCAATATAAGAACACTTCTCTATTGCAAATGTTTTTTTTTTCAATAAGTGAAACGAGTTTGGATCTTATTAAAACATGAGGAAGCGTTGTATTAAGTGTAGAAAATCATATGTGCCTATGTGCGATACCCTATACTTTTTTCTTTTCAATATTATCAATAACTTCTAAAGATATTTGTATTGACCACAATACGTTTATATTACAATTTTCATCAACTTTATTACAATATTAAGTTATATGATATATAATACACTGATAATTGCTTGGTGGTACAACGCACAATTAGTAAGCGATACAACGACTTTAATATGGATTTTTACGTAATTAGGTATCCAGTAAAGTAATGGCACTTTCTTGTCCGCAATATTTACTTTAACTTTTACTTTTTTTTGCACTCGGCAATATGGACGGCACACGTTTCATTCGGTTGCTTATTGTATTCACAATATGTTATAATTTGTAAAATCATTAAAACACTCGTCATATTATTATACAATATGAGCAGCCTTATCTGCAGGATCTAGGACGAATTTAGATTGTGAGTCTTTGAGCAATTTACAGAGACCGTTTATTAAATTTAGGCAAATGTGGTTAGGCGAAGGGATTGTTATTATAAAAAGATGCCTCATTGATTGCCATAAATAAGACGTTTTTTTCCATTCATTGAGTGCAGTAATTTCTGCATTTGCCGTCATTTATTACTAAAGGATTCTGAATTTTTTACACATGTTTTTGTTTTGTTTTTGACTGTGTAACAGTCATCTATGGTTCGTGTCTCATATGCACTTAAAGTATAAGCCATTTGTATCACAAGAGGATATGATAATATTTAAAAATCGGCAAAATTAATGATAACTAAATATAATAAAAGCTTTCGGAAATAATGTACGACAGAAAAGTGAATTGCTTTTTGTCACACACTTTCACGGGTAAAACACACATTGTTTGATGCTCTTTAATAGATTGAAATATGTTCAAGAAGTCAATTACCTTCTGAAACACCAGAAACATATCATATTAAACACAACGACAGTAGTCTTGTTGCAGTTAAGGTAGAATACCCGTAATGGTCATAACATGGTATCAAACTTTGCATATGGTATAGGCAATATAAACATTGTAACTAACTCATATGCAAACTTTCAGGAAGTTTGACCATCATTTAAAGTAACAGTACTACTCAAAATCAACGAAATGTTCGTGCAATATTTTGTAAAATAAAGTTAAACAATTAAAAGTCATTGTTCCTTATGGCAATTTTCGAAATTTCAACGCCAGATGTGGTCTGGTAAAAAAGATGTTTATGGATGATTTTAGTGTTCATGTGTCGTATGAATAGATATATTCGGAGGAAATCAACATAAGATTTATTGTGGTCACACATAAATAAAAACAAGCATTTTGTATCTATAAAATCTATGTAATCATAACACATCAAGCGTTGAAATTGTGGCTATCTTCGCCCGCACTTGTTCGTGGCTCAAACGGCCCATGGACGCCTCAAAATATTTGGCCCTAACCTGAATGGCTTTTGTTTTTTTCCGGATAGGGCCAACTGCACATTTTCATCGGCGTAAGCCATGTTGATGGCGAGCTCCTCGCCTCAGTAACACTCTCCCTTCGTGCCCTCTGTGCGCTTGGTGGTGGGACAGCCACCAAAGGTGGTGGGACAGCCACCAAAGGGACCGGCTGCGGCACTTCTACGTCCGAGTCTGACAAGGAATAAATCTCGAAAGGAAAATAGTCTGATGAGGAGCCCGACGTGGCAGACCAGGACGAAGTTGACTCGGAGCTAGACGACCTGGACGCGGAGGACGCGGGTGACGACCTGGAGGCGGCTGGTGACTTTGAGTCCGATGGGGATCTGGACGCGGAGTACGCGGGTGACGACCTGGACGAGGAGGACGGGTGTGACGATCTGAACGACCTTGACCCGGAGGACGCGGTGACGACCTGGGCGAGCTGGACAACGTTAATGCGGGTGACATCATTGCGTCCTGCATGGCGGGCGGTTCTTCGGGGATGGGGACTTCGTCCTCTTCGGGCTCGCTCCACTGTTGAAAAAGATGAAAACACCTGTATATTCAATATCATTTAATGTTTTTTTAAATTTGTATCTATATATGAATATTTACCTTTGTATATATTTTTATAAAAATATGTATGCCGTCATGCCGTCTGAGCAACAATTCTTTGTCAATATTGAAACCAGTTAAGCAGTATACAAGTAATTAAATCAGGCAATTCACTTACGATGTAGACTCCCTGAGGGTTGGGACGAATCCCCTCGGCCTATGCTGACTCCACCAACTGTTCCTCCGTCGGCAATGCATACCACAACTTTAAAAAAAATGAAACACGTGTATTATAAGAAATTGTATATTTGTTTTATTTGTGTGTATATATACATAAACAATTCCGTTTTAATTTAAATACAAAGTTAATAAATGTAATACAAGTAAAACAATCAGGAGCTTAACTTACTCTTGTGTTATGTCTGCTTTCCCGCGATGTCCCGGGATGTGGCTCCGGTCCTTCCGCCAGTGGGGCCGGCGGCTCCGGTACCGTCTCCGTGTGTGGTGGTACGACATGAACGTCGTCAGAGTACTGAATGTAGGTATTCAAGGGCATGTCGCAGTACTCTCGTACTGCAATGTTGAATACATCGTATGACTGAGTACTACCTTGCTTGGGCTCCGGGTTAGCCTCAGGCTGTCGGGGTTCCGGGTTCTGGTTAGGCTGCAGCGGCTCCGTGCTTCTGTCCGCCTTTTTCTTGGCCGGCTGCTTTCTCTTGGCTGGCTGTTTCCCTCTAGGCGACCAGTTCTGAAATAAAAGTATGCTCACTGTTATGCTGTTATGTAATAAGAAAATATAATATAACAAGTGTTATAGGATAAGGTGGACGGACATACCGATCGACGAACCGACATGTGCCAAACAATATACACCATCTTTAATGTTATGTTTGACAAGTTTAAAACCGCTTATATGCACATTACATACTCATGCAATTATAATTTGCAATACTCTAATTTAACCCGAACATCAACTTTATGTGAAGCTTTGTCACGGGATAGCCTGTGCAGTCCGCATTGGCTGACTACACAGGCTAATCACTCTTATACTAAACTGAACCTATTAAACAATGTAGCTAACCATGAAACCCTGAATGGGCCAATTAAATCAAATATTATATTTATTTACAATTAACCAGCCAGTGTATCCCACATTGGCTGACTACACAGGCTAATATCTTTTATATTATTTAATAATAATGTATATCATTTACATGTAACATTCATAATTTGTTTAATGTACTTTTTAATACCTGTTTTACTTTATTTCCTGAGCTACACAGTATCCAATTTATCTGAGTGTCCACAGCTCCATTGTTTTGTTGATAGTAACAACTCACAAATACATTTTTACCTGATGAGCATATTGTATAATCAATCATTTAGGCAAAATGTAGAATGAATTGTGTTAACTTTTCCAATGATTTTGTCGTTTCATATTTTACACTTGTTGTTTGATAAAGATTCTTCGTGTGTTTTAAATATACGACGCTATTCGTTCAAGTTTTCCATAAAACTAATAATTATACAGATAACTGCTCAGTGTTTATTGTGAAGCACTGTATTTTACCCTTTAAATCCAATGTTATTGTCCCTAAGTTTATGTTTGCAAACATGTGTTCCACCATTTTGTCTTGAATGCTGGGACGTAGGTTAAATTCTACCTTATTTGCATCGTCTGGTCTATTGTAACTTGCGGAGAAAACATGAAAAGATCATTCTCTATTATGAATTCGGTAGGTTTTACTGTCAAATGTTGATTGTTTAAGTAATTTTGATAGATTGTTATCAATTTTCAATATGGCGACTGTTCCTGCCCGTTTCCTTCTGGTATCCATGGAGCGCGTTCCATAAATGGGTTATTTTCGGGACTGAGCGTTCTTTTTGTTGGTCATTATTTGGGCATTTTTGGGGATGGGACAAAAACGGGTTTTAAGTGGGTTATATTTGGTCTTAGTCCAGTTTGGGTTTTTTGCCCATCCATGGGTATAAAAGGAGCGGTTTTCACTATTCAGGACACTTAATTTTCATAACTTTAAACACTTGTCGAATAACATCTTAAGCGAAATATTAAAGTAACGGAAACGATCATTGTTAAATGGACTATAACCTTTTTAAAAGACGACGAGGACACTCAAATCGTTAAGACACATTGTTTATTTGTTAACATTTTATGCCAAGAACTGTAACAGTTGAATTTTGACACTATATAACAAGCCATTAAATGGCAGAGAAATAAAACGTAAAGCGTCAAACAGACTTGTTTTTCATTTATATTGACGATATGAAATAGCAATTACAAGCCCTATAGAGCTGGGCGCTACATTATGGTGTCTTGGAAGTGGAATCTTTATAATAAATAAATATTCAGAGATCTGAACCTACACATAGTGACATCAAATAAAATGACAGTTAACACTTGGCGTAAAGTTTGGAAAAGTCTTATTGACTTTATTTATTAAATTTGAAAGAAATAACTTGAAAAATATGATTTGTTGTCGATTTAAACATTCTGTTTAATTATGGCAAATAACTCAATAGATAGTGAGGGTGAAATAACACTAAGACCAGGCTTTTTAACTGGGAATTTGTCAACCGAAAATGATGACAACGGAAACATTTCTGATGACGAAGCTGCTACGGGAACTGAAACAGGTGGAAAATTACCTCGCAGTGGAACAAACATGGAGCACAGCGCTGATGAAGCCAACCCTTTTACAACAAATGATGTGGCCAGTATTTTGCAAACAGTTGTTCAAGAGTTAAGACAATTAAAGCAGCAAAGGAATGACAGCCATGGTCCACAACTGAGAGATTTGGGATACGGTACTGAGGAACGTGGTGACAGTCATGCACAGTCGTACAGAAGAGATGGCAATAGGGACCAAGACTTCAACAACTGTCAATTCAACGATAGACAAGACCTGGTTAACATACCATTAGGCGACAATAGGAGAGATAACCAGTTTAGAGCGAGACAGCAAAGCAGAAGAAACAACGTACCATTACCAAAGATACCTCCATTTACGGGAAAAGAGGACTGGAATGTATGGCACTCTAAATTTGAGGCCATAGCCAGACGGTATGGCTGGGAGGAGGAGGACAAGCTTGACAATCTGTTACCAAGGCTTGAAGGTCAAGCAAGCGAATTTGTGTTCACACAGCTACCATCAAGAATACTTTCAGACTATGAAAGATTGACAAGAGAAATAACAAGCCGTTACCGGGTGATTGAAAAGCCTAGGTCATTCGCCGCCAAATTCAGTCGAAGAAGCCAACGACACGGTGAAACCGCCGAGGAATACGCCGCTGAACTGAAGAAATTGTATGACAAGGCACACGGGTATAGGGATCGTTTGACAAGAGACGAAGACCTTGTTAGAAGATTTCTTGACGGGCTGCTCGATCAAGAGGCTAAGTTCACGGTGGAGTTCCACAAAGAACCTAGAGATATAGACGAAGCTGTATTTCATGTGGTCAACATGATCCAGACGAAGAATGCTTGCCGATCTGATAGAAGCAACAAGCATTCTCTGAGAACAGTAGCCACGACTGAAGATGGACTTGAAGACAGTGACAGCGAATACCAAGAGCCAGTGAATAGAATACCCTTTAAACAGACAGAGTCAAACAGTGGTCAACAAACGCAGAAACCCAGACATCAACCCTTTAAAATGGATGAAACAATTAACCAGAATGAACTGATAGCCAAACTTCTCAAAAGGATTGAGAAGCTAGAGGAAGCACAGCAAGCCAAAGACAGGAAAAGGTCAACGTTTAAGTTTAAGAAAGATGTAGAGTGTTTTGCGTGTCATGACATTACGCCAGAGATTGTCCTAAAAGAACATGGAGCCAACCAAGAAAGGAGAAACCGGCTTTAAACATGCAGGGGGCTTCTCTCGAGCCCAGAGGGAGGTCCTGTTAGAAGAAGTTAAAAACAGTGTTGAGGGCAACGAAAAGCGAACCGAGGTCAGCGAGGTAAAGGCGGATGCAGCCTGTTTAGGAGTGAAAGATGGAAAGGTGTTGAGTACTGGCATTTACATCAAAGGTCTGATTGGTAAAACGCCAGTGACTTTCACGGCCGACACAGGTGCATCTAGAACAGTAGTTTCCAGTCGAGTTTACGACCAACTAAGTCCAGAGGACAAACCAGTCTTGAAAGGGTCAGTCAAGCTGCAAGGTGCTGGAGGTTCACCTATCAGGGACAGGGGAATAGGCATATTTAGTATGACTTTAGGCCCTGTTGAGGTGACCAAAGAAGCAGTGGTAGCTGACATAGAGGATCAAGTACTGTTAGGGTTGGATGAACTGGCTGGAGGTAATGGGGAGCAAGCAGATATCTTCCTTAGCAAGAATGTTATTAGTTTAAGAGGGAGAGAGATCCCATTGGTGCTAGAAGGCAAAAGACTGAGGAAGGTTACAGTTGCGGAGGATGTTACAGTTCCAGCGCTCTCAGAGGCTTTGGTGGACATATTTGTTGAAAGCCAAGACTCATCATTCGAACAATCAACTGTTGTTAAACCTAATAGGGAAAGACATGTGGTAGCTGATTTCCTGGTTAAATTGTCAAACCCTTTTACAATAGGCAAGCAAAACAGCAATCTGACCAATCATGCAGAACAAACCATTGAAAGGGGTAATGATGCCCAAATAAAGCAATGCTCAGGGCGATTTTCTTTAGGATATGTAGGGAAGGAAAAGAAAGGGCAAGGTGACTTACTTCAAAAGAACGTCATACAGAAGAGTATTTCACTACGGGCGAGTCAAATTGTACCAGTGAAAAGGAATTGGGCACTATACAACCTATCATTGATTGTTATGGTGTTGACGGTCTTTTCAAGATGGTGGTCTTTCTTCTCTTTGGGTCAAAGATGGCAAACACAGCATCTGGTTCAGCAGACAGTACCAGTCAAGACGCACAGAAGTTCCAGACACGAGTGTTGAAGGCACATGGGGTGGCGAGAAAAGTGTTGATATCGCTAAGACAGTTGAATTCAAGTTCTTCTAGAAATAAAGAAACAAATGAAGTTAAATTATCATTTAATGAATTTAAAAAGGGAGATATTGTGTGGTGTATACATGACACCAGGCAAGTAGGAGTAAATCCTAAGCTTGAAAAAAAACCATGAAGGGACATTTGTCATAGTGGAGAAACGTTCGAATGTAAATTTCATTATTCAATTAAATCCGGAAGGCCAAGTAAGGCTGGTTCACCATGATAAACTCAAGAGGTATCGTGGAAGGGAAAAACCCAAGTGAATACAAAGTGTGTTAAAAAAGTTAAATAAAATTCAAAAGAAACAAGAAAGAGCATAAACTAGCGCCAGTGTCATTTGTTTTGTAGAAATTAACTGTTCCTCAAATATTTAAATAATATGCAATTTTATAATACCTTGTTTATTTTTCTAAATTTCTGAAACTTAAATATCACAGTGAACTATTAAAATCACATAAGTATCACAAATAGGGAATATCACAGTGAACTATTAATATCACAGTTTATTAATATCATAGACAGTGAATTTTGTATATCACAGACAGTGTAAATCACAGACAGTGAATATCGCATAGTATCACAGACAATGAATATCACATACAGCAAGTTAATAGTATCACACACAATGAATATCACAGACAGTGAGTTAATAGTATCACAGACTGTAAATATCACAGAATATATTTTCGCACGAAATTTACTAACAGGACGGTTGAGTTATAACATACCTCTGGAAAGCAGGAAGTGACAGGCAAGTCAAAGTGCAATGACACCGTTTACATTACGCTTGTTGATGGTTAGGTGAAAATTATATTTTCCAGGGGCAGATGATGGAAACGCAGACAGTCAAAAGGAAGTCCTGGCGATGCAAACATTGTGGTAAAGAAGATCTTAAGGGGCGACTAATGGGCCACATCCTTAAGCACCATGTAGTATTTGACCGGGTGCCATTGAGTTGCAGTCTATGCAGCTTCAGATGCAACGACAAGAAGACTCTGGTCGACCATTTGAAGAACTACAAACGACATCTTGCAGAGGTAGCCGACCGGCAAGGCAGAATTAGTTTAGACCGGGTAATGCAACGTTCTGATAACCCATACTGGGTGAGCCAGAAGGACATAGAGCCTGTACTAGGTTTATATGGGTGTTCCATCATGTCCGAGTCACCAACAACAGGGAATGCAGGATGTGACGAAGACGGACTCTTCGAGCCTCAGGAGGAGGATGTGCTGCCAGCATGGCTTCTAGACAATGCCACCACTCCCTCTGCTCCAGAGCCTGCAGCACTCGCAGCTCTTCAGCCATTTCGACGAGTGATTCCAACTGGTCAAGGTGCATGGTTTCTCGATTCCACCACTCCTGCCGCTCCAGAACCTGCAGCACTCTCAACCCTGCAGTCATTTCGACGCGTGACTCCAACAAGTCAAGGTTTCAACGCCACACCTGTCAGAGTAGGCCAAACACAGGCTGAAAGAAACGTCTCTACCATGGGTATTCTGGGCAAGGCTGCAGAAGTTAGTGGGGTGGTGCCTTGCCTGGACTTTTTGGCAAGTCCTGCCAAAATCGGCATACCATCTGGTCATACGTCCAGCAACTGTTACAATGACGCCACACCACTAATGGATGAAAACATGTTGGCGGAGCTTCTGCCTTAAAGTGACCGGGCTGACCCACTTTTTCACGGGATTGACGAAGTACCCTGCAAAAGAGTCAGGGTAGAAGGGACTTCTAGCGATGAAACAAACCCTAGAAGACCCAAGCAATGTTGTGGCAAAAGCCATTGGTGAGGCTTCTCAGATCATACTCACCGCATTGGGAAAATCAGTGGAGAACAGTGAGCGAACTAACGAATTGCTGTCAAACCTCGTAACGGTCATGAAAGAGGTGAAGAATGATGTCAGACGGATTGAGCGCAAGGTAACATCCTTGGAACGGAAAGTTGAGATGCCACCTCCACGGGCCCCAATGCTGAAAAGTGTGGTTTCTTCAGCAAACAGGAAGAAATAAAATGTGACTTTTGACTGACAGTTTAAAGTGTTTACTTCATTAACTGAGTGACAATTTGTGTTTATTTAAGTGTTAAAAAATAATGTCCATAAAACAAAGGTTTCATGACAGAAAATGCATTTTTTCAGAAAAATGATGGTACATAGGCTTTTAAAATCGTATGTTTTGCTTGGAAGACAAATACTATAGAACATTTTGTAATCATTTTTGTCAATGAAAATGTGCTGGGGCACTAAAATTTCACTCACAATATTAATATTGCATATATGCTTAACAAATTGTAAAAATTACATGGTATGTTTCCAAGTGTATAATTAATTTTTCAAAAGAAAGGGAGGTAACTTAGGCAATGTAAAGAAATGAAAAAAAAAGAAAATGAAGCACAAACGTGTCTATTTTACATGTATTTTTTCTATACGGTCAAAATAAAAGATCTAAATACTTTCAATAGGCCAACTTATTTTAAGGATATTGTTTACAACAAATACGCAATACAAAACTGTAAAATATTCTTATTCTAAAGTAATTAAGGCCCATAACTCTGTAACGAAAATTAACGAAATAGCCAAAACAACAAATCAGCACGAGTGGTTTTTTAAACAACTAATTGTAATGTATTACATAAAAGGTTTTTTAATGCTTTCATATATATATATATATATAACAGCAAATCAGCACACTAGAAGAAATTTGAAGGCTCCAAGAGCCGCAACTCTGTTGAAATTTCAATAAAAAAGAATAAACTTGTATGCATTGAGCAACTATGTGCTTGATAGCACTAATTATCACGAATCACAAATAAATAAACAGCTGTGTTACTTTTACACACTTTTAAGTGATAAAGAAAGCTGCAAGCTTTGGCAGAACTTCATCGAGTACTTTTTTCATACTTAGTTACTAGTAACTGGCGGTTGACAGTCAGTTTTTCATAGTGAAGATGTATCGAAGGCCATCTTCTCCTGACCGCCTGTATATGGTCTGTAGATGAGCCATGTTAAGACCTGACCTTGTCCAGGGCTGACAGGAAATTGTTAACATTCACAGGTCCACCCAATCCATCAATCATTGCTGTAAATGAAAGAAAATACACTGATAAGTACCTTTCATGTATTGCACCACAATTTAAGAGCCAATCAACAAATTAGCTCAGGCAAAACGTTCCCGAATTCTGGACAGTACAGCTTATATCGTTGATTGAAACAGTCAGTCAAAAGACAGAATAGCAACGGTACAAAAGCAATCTTTGAACAAGGGCTGTTTGTAAAACATGCATGCCCCTCATATGGGCTGTCAGTTGTAGTGGCAGCCATTGTGTGAATCCGTTTTCTGTCACTGTGACCATAACTTTTGACCTAGTGACCTGAACATCAATAGGGGTCAACTGGCAGTCATTATCAATGTACCTATGAAGTTTCATTATCCTAGGCCTAATTATACTTGAGTTATCATCAGGAAACGATTTTACTGTTTCGAGTCACTGTGACCTGACCTTTGACCTAGTGACCTGAAAATTAATAGGGGTCATTTGCCAGTTATGATCAATGAACCTATGAATTTCATGATCTTAGGCTTTAGCATTCTTGAGTTATCTTCCGGAAACCATATTACTATTTCAATTCACTGTGACCTTGACCTTTGATCTGAAAATCAATAGGGGTCATCTGCGAGTCATAATCAATGTACCTATGAAGTTTCATGATCATAGGCGTAAGCGTTCTTGAGTTATCATCCGGAAACCATTTTACTGGTTCGAGTCACCGTGACCTTGACCTTTGACCTAGTGACCTGAAAATCAATAGGGGTCATCTGCGAGTCATGATCAATGTACCTATGAAGTTTCATGATCCTAGAAGTAAGCGTTCTTGAGTTATCATCCGGAATCCGGAAACCATTTTACTGGTTCGAGTCACCGTGACCTTGGCCTTTGACCTAGTGACCTGAAAATCAATAGTGGTCATCTGCGAATCATGATCAATGTAGCAATAAAGTTTCATGATCCTAGGCGTAAGCGTTCTTGAGTTATCATCCGGAAACCATTTTACTGGTTCAAGTCACCGTGACCTTGACCTTTAATCTAGTGACCTGAAAGTCAAAAGGTATCATCTGCGAGACATGATCAATGTACCTATGAAGTTTCATGATCCTAGGCGTAAGCTGTCTTGAGTTATCATCCGGAAAAACATTTTACTTGATCGAGTCACCGTGACCTTAACCTTTGACCTAGTGACCTGAAAATCAATACGGGTCATCTGCGAGTCATGATCAATGTACCAGTGAAGTGCAATAATCCTAGGCATAAGCGTTCTTCAGTTATCATCCGGAAACCATCTGGTGGACGGACCGACCGACCGACATGAGCAAAACAATATACTCCCTCTTCTGCGAAGGGGGGCATAAATATAATTTTTTTATGTGCATAGTAAATAGTCATTTTCTCAACTTGCACAGCTACATTTATTTGCAAAATTACACACGTACTCCAAACTGATGTTATCAAAAGCAATTTTCATAAATGCAAAATTCATACAAACTTCTTTATCTTACCTATCCCAAGCTTTGTATTGACTTCAAAACAGGGTATCCCTCTGGATTTGATATGGTGTTGTTCCATATGGCACTCTGTGTACAGCACCACATTCAACATTTCAACACACAACATACAAGTAGCCCCCAACCCTTTCTGTAGTTCACCAACAACATTGTCAAATGTTAGTGGCATGGGTTCTAGTTTACACGACTGACAGGACCGGAGGCTCTTCAATAAAATACAGTCGATTGGTGTATAGCGGATTTTAGTGAGAAACGGATAGCTTAAACGTTTTTTTTGCAAAATACTTTTATTTATGTTAAGATTTATAGTTTTCTATTAATTGAAAACAATTAGCCTATCATTGTTAATTCAATTCATGTTTTTGATGATGTGTGTCAATGTTAACAACTGTTTCTTTTTTCGAAAGCAAAACAATGTCACGTTATGTACGCACCGCTTTTGTGACGACAGGAAATGTGCAGACAACTGGTTTCTTAAATTTTGCAGATTTTGTTTGGTAATCATAATGTTCATTGATGTAATATTTTAGTATTATGTGTCCTTTACAAAAGTAGGAATGCTCAGAAACCATATTGATGCGTACCATATAAATTAAGCATGAAAGCTGCAACTCGGGATTTAGTGAAACACGGACATGTGGTGATCGATATTCAGGAATGTGGGGATTGTCTCAAAATAAATATAAACCCAATTGAAGTTGTCCAATACACATGTGGTAAGCGTGTGGCTATGATATTAATAAGTAAAAACATCATTTTTAATGAAAAATAATCAAATTATAACAAAAATTCGATTTCTCTGAAAACATATTTTCCGCAATCTATATATAGATTCAACTCAAAATGACCCGAATATAGGTTGCATCGCTTTGAACAGCAATTACTTCCATGAATTTGGTCTTATTAAACGCAGAAATGAATTGCCTTTCTGGAAATGTACATATATTACAATCATATTTACAAATGCTGTGTCAAATTTCAAGAAATAACACGATACACATGTAATCCGATAAAGACCGAAGCGATCCGGTAATGGCTGAATCAGTGTACCATGAAATTCGCGCTGTAAACAAATAATATTTTTCGGAAATTTAAAACCGCTGGCATGTTTCAATAGGAAAGACATGTGTCTATCTAGGTTTAATGGTTTAATTACTGAATGCATGGTGTTTACGTTGAAATGAGACTCGAAGTCCTTAGCTATCCGTTATACAACAATCGACTGTATCAAATTCCACAATCCGACGTCCATGCCAGTTGTCGTTTTGTTTTCTATGGCTAAAAATGGGACAATTACCTTCTGTGCACGTACGAATATTCAAGACGCGATTGTAATAATGCCTAACTAACACATTAATATTTTTACAGAAACCTTTCTCTTATATTTAGATTGTAAACGTCATTTTTTTACGATTGTTACAATTCATTTTTGTTTGTCATTGTGTTTTGGTTTTGAGAGTAGAGTGATCTCCCTTGGGGGTTGCCAGGCATTCCCAATAATAATAACGAAAAATGGAAAACTTTCTTTTTCTTTCATGGTAAATTAATTTGATATATCAAAATTCGATATAAAGAAAGTAAATATGCGAGAAAATAATTGTGTTTGATAAAAAATTATTCAAATTCCCGAAAGCAACGGCCATTTTCGAGTTACAACGAAATCGCAAGAAATCTTACGAAAGTGTACGGAAAATGCCGAGCTCACTACACGGTTTCTACCTTAATACTCACCCATTTATGCAAATCCAAAGTACACTATTTTCTTATTGTGATTTTTTTTTATTTAAGTATGGTGTCATGAGGAAAAGTCTGCATGGATACCCGGAGTCACAGAGCAATACTCCTCGCTTGTAATCGGGAGGCGGAAAACTACAACGGGCGAGGCATGGTATGGTATTGCGCTAGGGGGATAGAGGGTTAAGGTTATAAGGTTAGAGTTAGGGTTAGTGTTAGGGTTCGGGTTAGGATTTGGGTTAGCCTAAACCCAACCCTAACCCTAACCCGACCCCTAACCCTAACCCTTACCCTAACCCTTTTTGGGGGTTATCGCCCATGATCATGCCTCGCCCGTTGTAGTTTTCCGCCTCCCCTTGTAATCTGGATAAGTTGTAAACGTTATAATGCATGTAAAAACAATGACAATGCTATTAGAGACAGCTTTTCTATTTTGGCATTTTTGTAATGTAAGTTCACAATTATTAGTGTCTTTTGGGAATCATGGAAAGTTCAGCGCTGTCAGAATTAGCATCGGCAGCGGGCAGAGCAATTGAATAATTGGTGATTAGAAAAATGACATCATTAACAACGACCTTGATGGTTTTCCTCCGTGTTTATGTTCACTTTACAAATATATTTTTTCTCAAGATATTTTTTTAATTATATTGCATTTAATAATAGTCAACAATGAGTGTGTTCTTTTCGAAATCTTAAACAAGCACAAAAGACTGTGACTTAGCCCAGTGATCAAGAATGCGTTAGTCATGAACATTCACATAAACATTGCACTACCTAATCATTAGCGTTTTCGCAATACATTTGTTTGGTAGACAATCAAATCAATAAGCGGATCTAAGTAACGTTTTATGACTGAACTTGAAATATCGTAATTGCATATTAATTGCTTTTCGAATTGTTGAGTGACAAATATAATGGTATAGCACTAACAATGGAATATCCCATTGAATATGTAATGTAGTTTGAATTGCGTCACATGCCCCAACTAATTGTTTGGTCGTGTTTGTCCTAAAAAAAAGTATTGCTTAAATTGAACTAGTCACATGTGAATAGTTACATTATCGATATACTGCAATTAATAAAGGATTTTAACAATCCGTTGGTTCCATTGAATAACATTCAGCGCATTGGTATTATGCTGTCAAAGTTCACTGCTTTAAACCGTCCGTTGGTATCTTTCGACAGCGGTTTTTGTTTTGCCGAAGCCAATGCTTGGCTGATCACACAATAGAAGGACTGGTATCAGTATTGAAACAACCAGATATTTTCATTCTTTACCGCAAAAGATATGTGTGCATGACTGTAAGGCAATCTCGGATGACATGTCATTTTATCTGTTAAACGAGAATTATCAACCTTCAATGCACCGTATAGACAACATACTGGTTTAGGAAAGGCACGATAAGCTGGGGGCATTTCATTCTTCGAAAATATGCATATATCTCAAGTTTCAATAGGTTTTCCATAATATAATTATAATTTTATTTCCATTTGTATAACGTCACGCTTCAATCACGCGTAGCTCAAAATAACGTCGACCGCATTTGTACGGATTTCTGCTGACGACGACACATATATGATAGTCCGGCAGAAACTGACATTTAACCGACATTGTTGTGCATAGTAAATATTAAAGTGTTTTTTGTTCGGGAACATTTCATTGTTGAAGAATCCGAATGATGCCGGGCTGGTATCTCTGGGGTTTTGAGAAATCCAAGATGGCGTCCAAGATGGCCGCCGTTTTCAGAATTTTAACGTATATGGGGATGTTATCACGACTCATTATTTTGGATTTTCAGCCCAGAATATAATGATGTTATGATGGTTACATGTATTAATTTGAAAGTAAATCATTCGAAAGCAAATTCCAGGTTATACGCAGGAAGGCTGGTTATATGGCCGCTTATGCAAATAAATGCGGTTAAAATTCCATTCCGATACATTGAATCGTAATTTCATGCTATACAAACTGAAATGTTTGCATTTCTTAATGTTATTTTGTAATACTATTCACCAATATCCACTTAAATCCCTCAAATGTATTATTTTACCTCAATTTATTATATAATATTTTACCTTTACTGTGTTTTAATATTGTAGCCGGCATTGTTTTATTGCTTAAGTTTCTTACAGCATTTTTCTTTATATCATTCAATTTTAGATTATTTATCCTTTAATTAATGCTTCAAAATAGTATCAATCACTCTTATTTTTTATCAATTTAATGTACATGTTTTGTACAACGCCATTGAATATAATTATATAAATAGTCGTTGCATCAAATAAGCAAGTTTCAAGTTTTATTATATATAGCCATGACAAGAAGCGATTTATAGGTTCAACACTAAAACCTGAAACTCTCAAGGTTTTTAGTTTGAGTATGCATACTTGCAACAGAATGGAGTAGATCTGAGAAATATTAGCAGTGCCAATTTAGTGGACACTGATAAACAACACAAAGAAGACAAGTGGGCAAATATTAATGCATATGCTAAGGATAAAGCAAGTATTTGGAGAAAATTGACGGAATGTATTGATCTGTTGGATCCAAACAAGCACCCACCCAGTCCTGTGAACATTGTGACTGGAACAACCAATGTCTGCTGATTTGGACAAAGCACAATATATTGGTAAGACACAAATGATGGAATTTGAAAACTCATGGCTGCAAAATGTTTATATGTCAAATCTAAATAAGTTGAAACCCAGGTTACCGTTGTATCTAGAACGCACATTAGGGTTGCAGACACCAAAGTAGTAGGTGTTGAAGAATCAAAGTAAAGTAAAAGTGTCTGAGTGGCAAATTCACTGGCCCTTTAACGTAAAGAAACATGACTTTACAAACGTTGACAATTTGAAGTTTTATATAAGACAAGATCTGAATAAATGTGATGTCTACGTTATGTCAGGCCGACACATGGATTTCAGCATGAAGAGTGTGGCGAGGTCAAGTAGGCAATCCTATGTCTCAAGGGTGTCGATCTAACTGTTGCAATGATGTGTTGAGCTTTATGTACGGATACAGAATGTGCACTGAATCAGAAAAGTTGGTCGATACAGAAGATCACGACACTCCCACTGAAATACATGTATATAAAGTTGTCAAAATCTAGTCAGCTGATATAAAAACAATCCACATAGAAGCTGACGTTATTACGATTAGGCTAATGGTTGATGTAGTAGAGGCAGAACACACTGGCATTTATTTGGTAGCTGAAACTCCCCACAAACATATAAATATCGCGACCGACTTGCTGTCTGATCACTCTATCTCTAGTTTTGTATCGGTACAGAAACATTTATTCAGATGTATGCAACTCCATCAGACTGATAGGCGAAATGACAGCTTGTATGACAGAAAATATGAAGGAAGCGACCTGATTTGTCTTAACATGCTTTGAATATCCTAATACAGAAAAATGTTTATTACAAGACAAACCCTTTTGGCAACCAGGTCGGCAAGTCGGGTAAGGCTATGCCATCCGCAGCAAGCTTGCCGCCAACCACGGGAGCATCCTATTCAAATGTTTAACGTGTTCACATATAGGGGTGTAGATGGAAACACGCATTAGATACAGTACCCCCTTTCCCCCGATCTGAATTCTTGTGACTAACACTATTATACCCATAACAGCAGTAGCATCAAATGTTGCTCTAAGCCCTACTTAATATGCAAAAATGATGAAATGTGAGTGTATAAGCGATAGCCCATGGTCAACACTTGGATGCTCATGTAATCAAGACCGACTACCATGCACTATCTTTTGCGCTTGTCAAAAGGTTCAGGTTCAAATAATACAATGTAAAAATGATAAGAAAAAAACATACCGGTTAAATAGCTGTCTTTGTCGATGAGAAATGAAAGTTGGATACTAATAGCGTATTCGGAACTGAACTTAATAACATCATTCTACGCTAGACAACAATTCTCAACAAGAGCAAAACTAGTATACATTGTACTTTAAACCATAATGGTTGAAAAATGTGACCTTATCACGACCTTGGTGAACACATTTTGAATGTTATGTATTATTGTGTTTCAATTGATATATGATGTGCTTTATAACATTTGTGACAACGGTGTAATTTTTAACACAAATCATACCTTTGACGATGCTGTTGGTACTGTACACACAGATAATACAACTGTCCTCCGATAGTCAAGTAAAGTTCGATATGTTCTTGTTATGCTATACTCTGAATATGTATTATTGGAATTCATTTAATCGAACAATTATTAAAAAATTAATTGATACTATATTGTCTTATTTTTCCATATTCATTATTTTTATGGGTATGCGTTTGGTTTAAGGAGCAATTTTGGAGCAGCCAAATGGATTCTGACAGCAATGTTTGACGCCATCTTCATTTTATTGTGTTTATATAACACACGTTTGCACTTCTTTATTCATATTTAACATGTTTAAAAAATCCAAATGACATGATGATACGTACCAAGATGAATATAAATATTTATGTTAATACAACTCAGAACGAAAGTGGCCACCTTCTTGGACGTCATCTTGAATTTAGCGTAGTCCCTACAATATATCAGATCGGCATCATTTGGATTCATCATCAGTTACATGATCCCCTAAGAAAAACACTTGAACATTTACTATACACCACACCATTATGTTGGGCTTACTGAAAAATGTCCACTTTTCTGCCGGACTATGACTTGAAAGTAATCTTTCAATCGTTCAAAGTTAGTTATACAGGTTGGTAACCCACAAACCAAGATTGGTCTTAATATATAGTAGGGGCAACAGTGGATTTGGCCATATTTGGTAATGTTTAATGTAAGTGATGTTTTACATTAAAATCATATTTACCACAAACAGAGCTTAAAGGTGTGCGCAATGACAAGTTAAATTTGTATTTATATTGGACATATTTATATAAATGTGAATAGTTTAACAAATACTTTATATTATGTTACATAACTTTTCAGCATTGTTGCCTGGTCTACATCATCCATTAAAACTGGAATTGATCAATAACATCATTATGTGATAACTAGCTCGTGATTTTGTAAATAGTAATTGAAATAATGAAACATTTCCTGATATTATCAAGGTATAAAAAAATCTGGCTAAACTACAACACAAACGAGACTGACGATGGTTAACAATTATATCAGGACACTCACCGCAATAGTGTTGTGCATTGAACTAACCGATTGTATACTCTCGTTAACTGCACATTAAAGTGTTTTGCTGAACATTCATACGTTTAAGCGTTTTAATTTCAACATCCAATGTTGCTGTTAAATGCAAGCAAAATTACTGATGCTTAGCTAGTTTATTTGGACCCCCCCCCCGCACCCCCAGCTTATTAGTTTCACTTGACCCGCAGGACAAGCACATTTTGTTTTCACTTGTCCGGACCTATATTTGGGATGTATTGGCGATCCGACCACAGTCAGTGTTTCAACCCGTCAGTCAAACCCCGATTCCATTGAAGGCGCTTACTTCCTATGATGGCATGTCGCACTGTAGCAAGATTATAATTCGTGAAATATTTTGATAGGTCTGAGCATAAATTGCCTATTGTGAGGATCGAAAAACAATACCACGAAAGCTTACGTTAAATCTTTTTTTTTTATTGACTAACATTAATGAGTTTTCTTAAATTAAGCTTGAATAACAATTTTTATTTGCTTATTTGCCTAGTCAATTAAGGAAGTTTTTGTGAAGTTATACTTTTTTAGGAGATTTTTAATTGAACGTGAATTGCATTGGCGAATAGGTCATGGCTATGGTTAGATTTTGAATGTTAAAGCATTCACATCTGATTGAAACAATTGTAAAGACATGGTGTCAAAAATCAATGACCTAAATTAAGCTCTTTTTTGCACAAAACAATATTATTGTGTGTGGCAGATTATCGAATGACGATAATCTATTCAGTACCCGAAATGATATCTATACTATGATATCGAACAGACAAACTACTCCTTAAAGAATACGCGCCCGCTGGATCCGCTATTTAATCGTTGTACAGTCATTCAAACGGCACCACACATATCATATTTCGTTGACATCATATTTAATTCCCCAAATATATTTGCAAGCTAACTGTTGGCTGCTCAAATGCCTCTTCCTGATCGAGCGATTTATATGCGTGAGAAACGCAATTATTCAGTCAATAACTAAGTACCTTTACCTAAGCAAACTTATAATATCTGTCCATTTCTATGACGCTGAAAGGTTCCCTTCAATAATTAATGTATAGAAAATACCCAAAATAGAAACGATTTAAAATTGAGTATCGTAGGAGGCCAAAACGAGATTTACAAAAGGTTTACTTAAGCGCACATGTTTATTCAATGCCTTACATTGAAATATATTATTTCATTGCTTAAAAGATATCGATTAAAACGGACATAAAAGCTCTTTTTAATGTTAATAAAAACACATACACGCCGAATCTATTGATCTTTGATTCTTAACGAGGTTACTACACATTTTTGTATTCTCGTTGCTACGCTGTTTTATTTTAAAAAATATTTATAAAAACGTTTGAAATTACTGCAAATCATCCCAAAATAACAAACGACCTTCATTATATTACGTATTTAAGGCTCTATTTATTTGGATTTTAAATAACCGAGCATAGTGTTGATAAATGTTTTATGATTTCACTAAGTGTCCTTAAAGTTCCTGAAGACAAATATAACACGTTTCTGGTGGTGCTAGTACACAGCGAGAATTTGAGAATGATGGTTAAATAACACTGAAAAACCAACTATAATGTTATTCATGTTTACATATAAGAATTAATTGATTCGTTTTTACCTTCTGATGATGCAAATCTTCAAAAACACGTATGAAAAAAACACACTTTGAAAACGCAAACGCGACTATGTTATGTGGCAATCTACCGCATTAAGTTTGCCGATTTTCACAATAATAGTAACACATGTTTTAATTTGTGTTATATTCAAATTGTAAATTAGAATTAGTAATACATGTTATAAAACTGAAAACACTTGATATGCGATAATTTGGTTAACTTATATAATATTTATGTAACTTATTCAGCTATTTTTCTAAAGTTATACACATGAAACACCGTGATTTAAAATATCAGGTTTAATCAAGCTAAATACCCGATGTTCAATAATAGCGGCTTATTAAACAAATCAGCCCTATGCGCGGAGCAAATACGCTCGAATATTAGGTGTTCTTTTAACGGTTAAATGTTTTACATTATTGAAACTTTGGAGGGCTGTTAAATACTTATTTAGAAGGAATATCGGCGCTCCGCGCCAGTTTGGCCGAGAAAACTCTTTTTTAATTAGATATATATCATGAACCATTATAGAATATATAATGACTTATTAAAAAGTTTGTCTTTTGACAAGTGCAATAAAATCCAGATTATAAGCTGAACACCTCATTAGAAAACACTTATTCTAAATGTATGATATAAGTCTTTGCCAGACATGCCAAACTGAATGCAAACAATCACTGTTGTTTTATCATTAAAATGTATTGACCAATTTATTGAATATATATTGGATAGTGTCGGGAACAGTTAAGTACATCGGCACAGTATGTTTAAGTTCAGAGAAAGAGCAGATGCAAGATAATATCATATAATGTTAATGCCAAAACTTTTACAATAAAGAGCTGAACCCAATAGTCTTTGAAAAAAACTCAAACCGCCCTTTAAAAGCATGTATAGAATTAAATGGTATCAAGTAAACATTTTCATTTGGGCAGCTTAATTCCAATAAACGATCTATACAAAACGACAAATCACACTTCTGTACAAGGAAGTATTAAACAACCACTATTATTCGATTTACCTTTTTTAAACCATTCAGTAAATGCTGTATAATATTATGCAAAGAGTCCTGCATAGATCTTTAGTAGTTAAATATGGAAGCCTTCGAGTGCCTTTTTGACGTACGCGTTTGACCTTCGAGTTTTGACTTGTAGCTTTTGATTGATTTATTACATTTAAAATTGGCTAGGTTCTCACTTATTGATATTTTATTGATATTCATGCGACACACGAACACTAACTTGGTAAATTAACATGTGTTTATTAAATTGCGCCGAAAAAAACGAAAAAGAATATTTGTATCTTGTAAAATCTATATTATACCAGACAACATCTAGCGTTGAAATTGTGTATTTTGCTTTGAGGAACATTGATTTTGTATGTGTTAACTTGTTTTGAAATGTTGTACAACATTTTTGATGATTGTTCAGGGTTTGTGTGCTTTTAAAACTGTTCCCAGCGAGTACTTATCGGTGACGTAAGCTTCTTATCAAAAACTCGGTGTACATGTTTAAAGTAAAAATTACTTTATTAACTCCGAAAACGATCGTTTAAAACATGTTAAATATAATTTCAGATTTTTGTATAAGTCACCCATTGATGGTAGATGACCGAAGGCGTATATAGATTGTTCGGGATCTCATTATAAGAAGCAATAAAAGAAACAATAAAACACTCTTACTCAGATTCTTTAATATTCAGGATCTTAAAATACAGTCTCGTTATGCGTGTCAAGTTGGAAGTCACAAGTTACAGGTCATCACTCACAAGTTATTAGTCAAAACTCAAAAGTTGACAGACATAAATCGAAATGGCACTTCAGAGATGCCATACTTAAAATTACTGCGGTATACTTTCTACGCAGTTATTCGCTTGATGTATTTCGTAAGCTCATCATAATTTGCTCTGTCAAAAAACTGCTGTAGTAAAACTAGGCTTTATAAAAATCGGATTACTAACAGACGCAATAACAGTTATGATTTGAAAGAAGTTTTTGTAGTTAATACATTTATTAAGGAATCTGGTATATTTTAACTTCTTTGTTTGGCAAATGTACCGATTGCTTAAACACACTGTAATAATAAACTTAACGCATTTAATATATTGAACATGCGCGTTTGTAATCGAGTTACTCTTGTTTGCGCGTTTCTGATATTACTCGGACATACATGTAATGCATGCGGTTGCAGTCAACGTAGTCATCGACCACATGATACGACGCCTCCTACGTTGTCTGGAAGTCCAGAAAGTAGACATTACTACACGGACAGCGGAAAGTTATATTCAACCATGGTTCGATTGACGGAACCCACGGCGTGGGACAACAGGGACGGAAATATCGGGCATAAAATCATATATATAATAGATTTTTAAGCGATATATTCAAAATAATGAAATGTAGTTATAATGTACAATTTGCTACAATGACCACAGTTTTAAAAACTGTTAATTTGATTGTTTATTTTAGCGGTGTAAAATAATTTTTCAGTATTGTTGATGATGAACTTAGCGAAATTTATTTTGCTGTTTACTATAGCGCTTTTCAAGCCCACACTCTTATCTAATCAACAATATATTCGAATCAGTGTAACGAATATTGATGAGACCTACGAAGTGGAGATACCATACCTTTGAGAAACATGTATTAGCCTACTTTATGTACTAAAACCCAAGATGCTTGTCGGACGATTGTATATTAATAGCAAATAGTGTTGCTCATAAACACCTAAAAATAAAAATGCCGAATGGTACAATTCTGGCGGTTGTATATTAAATGTAAATTATTTTGCTCAGAAACGTTCATAAATAAATATGTTAAATCAAAACAATCGGTTTGTTATACATTACCAGTAATAAATAAAAATGCAAAATGAGCACATTTGCCGTTACATTATGAAGAATAAACAGGCAATGTTATTGATGCTCAGACTATCAGAATAACTATCTGTCATTTATTCAGTAAACCATGTCAAAACGACAGAGAAAGTTAAGTGGGTTTAGCATAAGTTACAAGTTATGCCATGGATTTCGAAGGGATCCACTGGTACAATGTATGCTGAATTTGTTAATTTAAGTTTTTATATACAATAAATAACTGTTGTGGTAACTTTGAAATTTGGCAACACATGTTAAACATGTTATCAAATTAAATCTGAAGGGTAAAGAAGAATACAATTTACTGTTATTATAACTTGAAAATTATGTCAACAAATGTTAGAGTTGTGCTTCAATAGTATCATGTCGCTCTCGGGGTAGACTCTAATACGCAGTATGCCATTATAAAATGAAGACGGCGCTTGCCAAAATATATGCCTTAGTTTCAGTGTATTTTTAGGGCAAAGCGCATAACAGGGTATGGACCAGGACAGATATTTTACTATGGTAATCATCGGATCGAGTACATGGCTAAAGACAACAGTGGGAACACAGTAACGTGTAGATTCACTGTCACTGTAACGGGTATTTTAACCAAACTATTGACAATAATAGTGGTATTCGATTTCCTGTGTTTCATTGTCTTCACATTAGTATCGGATTTTAAGAAATGGTTTAATAGCTGTTCAAATAGGATATTCACAAGGTCGTTGTCATCAAATTCCTAAATTGCAGCACGGTTTGCAAACCCTTGTCAATATTACACCGTGGTTGGATTTCGTGTGACCAGACAAAACACCTGCTCGTCGGTACGGTTTGCAAGTTCGGCTCCCACCCTGACTACTGTCTTCACGGCTCTGACACTGCAGACTATTTGGCACAAGACCGGTGTAGAATCTCGAGTCTGCCCGTTTGAAACCGTAAGTATGGCGATGCATGTGACAATTACATATATTATGGTGATTTTTTTCTATACAAAACAAGCAAAGATAAATCTGTTAATAGGTACACTAACATTATATATATTGACTGGCACTTTATATTCATATATATATATGTTTTATTTTTAGCTCGGATCTGCCCTCAACTGCTACCCAGCAGTACGTATATGGTGATTAACTGTTCCGACGGGTTCAATTTCCAGAGCGTATGCAAGTTCACTTACACTAATGGTTTCGGAATTCTACCGGGCCATAAGAGAGTGCGAGCGTGCGACGCAAGCGGGATCTGGGCCGGTGAAGAACCGATTTACCGCGGTATTGTAATTATCTGATATCCATATAAATATTTTGTGTTGCAAACAATGATATTTTTTTATAAAAATATTCATTTTTATCAACTGTAAGCAATGTTTATTATTTTGATTACGAATAAAATATGTGTTTTTGTTAAATATTATTGCTGTAGACGTCACCCCTCCAAAGTACACAACTTGTCCCAATCTGCTTGTTTTCTACGCTGATCGATCTGCGGATGATACCGCAGAAGTTGGCAAGCGCCTGTCTACTGGGACAATGCAGGTTTGGGTGAAACTATCGCAGTACAGATTAAAGGTCCCAGTCCGGGATCCGTCATACGAGTGGGCGAGTACACCGTAGTGTACCAGGCGTGGGACAAGGAGAAAAACGCAGCAATCTGTGAAATACAACTTACCGTGAAACGTTTGTACCTTTGGATCTTACAAACGACATACACACATAATGAAACTTATAAAAATGTATCTAGTCGCGCGTAATGTATAACTTTAAAGATACTTTATAACAGGCAGGCGTAATATGAGTGTTATAAAGATTAGTTCGATTTTTTTTAAGACATACTTACATTTTAGTGATCACGTGTCACATATTGCACCCACGTCCGTACACTCAAGTCACGTGTCCGGTGGGAAGGCGGTTCGGCCCCACATGCAGCTTCACATGTCAGGAAGGGGCCTCACTTAAAGGCGATGAAACAGTACATTGCGAAGCTTTCAATACTAGAGGCGTCTGGCATGGGCAATGGACCTTTGGGTCATTGCAACCTTACTGCGAACGTAAGTTAAATATACAGAAAACACTATGGAAGCGTCATTTTTGTACTTGACTTCATCCCATGAGTTGAAGCAATTTTTACATTGCGAGGCTTGTCGAGCTTCGTAAGCCTGTCTGAGTCGAGTTCGACAAATTCAAGTACACACTGACATAAATGGTATATGGTATTCTATATATCCTACGATATTAAAAAACATATTTGGTGAGACAATCAAAATAGTATCGGGTAATGTTTGAAAGCAATAGCTAAAATAAAGTACATTTACTTAATTGAACCTCGTACTAATATCTAAATCATGTGTGATCTTTCACGGTTACCCCTAAGAAATAGTCTTCGATTATTTAACATAAAAGCACAGTTAAGTAAAAATACTGAAATGTGTCTCGATTAAAATGTAATCACCATTCCAAATATTACACACCATACGTGAACACAGAAGGTTTTGTTGAAACTTACATGTATACATTCACTAAAGCAAAATACCAAATACAAAGTTTGATGCCATTTTCAACGTTAACAATGTGTACCCCTACGTCATGCATAATGCAGCATCTATCCCCACTGATAATGTAATTTTTAGTTTACAAACAACTATTCTTCGACTCTTCATTAGACACACATTTTGATAACTGGCATATACAAGTGAAACCTGTACTGGTCAATGATTTACTCACCCAAATGTTTACATGGATAACAATCGTCGTGTTTATGTTCGTCGAGTCTTATTTGCTTACATGCTAGTTTAAAATCTTCAGAAGTTATACAAGATATATATGTTAATTGCCATAATCCTTTTCCTTTTTTAAAATAATGGATGTAAGCATGCAATTCTTTGTGGATATACATTCTTTGATCAACTGACAAAGGAACGACCTTTTCCTAAACAAACCTTAAATACTACGTTAATTTTTGTCGAAAAGTAAAATAACGATGTATCACAATAAAATAAAATTTAACACTCTGTAAGTCGATCATATTGTTTTAAACATGTCAATTGTTCAACAAAAGCACTTTATTTAAAACATCTTGTTTTTCGAGTACATTCTACGCTACATGTATTTATGAAATCTACAATGCAATATCAATGGTTTAATTTCAAGAAATACATTCCAATACTAGTATTAATATTTTATCATAACATTCAATCCTTAACACAGAAATCCGTCACATTGTAATGCAACTGCGTTTCAAAATTTCCAACTGAATAAATGATGCATCCAGTGACCTAATGCAAGCTGTCAAGCGCGTGTAATTCTGCCATTGTTTTGCACTCAATTAAACCTTATCTAAACACTATATTCGAATACTGTTCAAAATGCAAAATATATTAATATAATGTTTGTATACACTGACATTCAAGACCGAATGAATGTGAATGATGATACATTTTAACGAGTTCAATCGTCTACAAGTAAACAGACAAAAACAATAGACAGCGGTGTACATGAAGTAGCAGTGTAAAGGCAGGTAGACATGTAAAGCACACGTTTTCTTCTATAAAACGTTTTAGCTGAAGGATAAACATAGAAATGTGTTTACAGTAACTAAGCCTATGAAAAGACATTGAATATGGCATCTCTTTGTCGTCTTGAGTTGAAATAAAATGTGTTCGACCCATTCCTCAAGAGAAAGGCGCGCTCTCGTGTGACACGTGGGCTATGGGCTCCTATTGCGTGTTGCAGTGTCAACAGGGATACGTGGTGCAGGATTTTGATTTTGATCCTCTACTTACGTGCAGCAACAGCCGAGGAGAGTTCTCCGTACTAAAATATGATGGTACCTTGCCGCAATGCGCAGGTATTCACCTTAATACAGATAGACTCTTTATATGCTATTAAATTTCGTGCAGGTGTTTCTTATAATGGTGATATTAAATATGTTGTTAAGCTTTTTTGTACATTGAATACATAGAAAAAAAAATAAACTGTGAAAATAAAGTACGCTTATACGTTTAAATAGGTCTGTATATAACAGGCGTGTATCCCATGTGAAGGCGGCTTAACAGATAGGTTATTATCATAATTTACAAAAATTATTATCGCGTAGTTACACTAGTCATATAAATATTACCATACTGAACAATAATATAATTATACCATAGCTTATTAACGGCCAAAATGGAGATATGTTATCGTGCATGTATAATATTAAAAGACATGGGGTTATTTACTCATGCAATTAGAATGTGTGTATTGTATGTTAAAACAGAATATTGCAAGGTTGTTTCATACATTGTATTTGGAAATATGCTAATCTACCATATTGGTAATAGTTTTCCACATTAATATAAATAGGGATTTTTTAACAGAGGAATCGGAGGGATCGTTCTTTGACTACAAGCTACAGGAGTACTATTATTTCGTTGGCGACTGTGTTGCGGCGAAGGAACAGATCCGACAGAATTTCATCTCCGCTTTAAAAACAAGCCTGGGTGACGTAAGCTCGAATCTCAACTGTTCATCTGATCTTGTGGAGGTAAGAACTCGACTTCAACGTACCTGGACGCTTTGTCAGATAAGACGCTGGATTTTTGGAAAAATATGTTTTTGGCATGATTATTTTTTCCTATAGATAAAAAACAAACGCATCTTTCTGAGACTTACAAAGAAATAAAGTTATTCAGGCCAGAACTGGAGCTAATAAAATAGTAGTTGTTAATTCAAGGACCAGAATAGTTGCCATATCATTTTCAACTCAAAATAACACAGAAAATACAATGCATTGGGAATTCCAGATGACAGCAACTAAAAACATTATTTCCTTGCTTTAGTGTAACATATACAAAAGAAAACCACTGTATGTAAAATATTTAAATTAAAAACAATGTTGTGGTTCACATATTGCATGAAAGCAATTTACCAACAAATGAGAAAATACTGCATTTATACAAACGCGACCCGTCTTAGTAGCTATGACTTAAAAAGGACGCCTCCATTCATTCTCTTTTCAGTAGAATGGTCGTATTTAAGATATAACCGTATCTGTATGTTGTGTATGTAAGAGATATGTTGCATGCCAGGAAAATTGTTTCAACGAGATCGACTCCGGCAGAGAAATGTGCGTTCCTTATCAGGTACACTGTCCATTTCTGCTGTCTTGACGCTGTCAGGAAAAGGTCCAAATAAATTGTCACCGTCGAAAGCCATTACAATGCAAAAGCAGATACATCAGGCACGCGCCAAGAGCAACGTCAGTCTGGAAATTGGTAACGAAATGGCACTCCAGTTAACGTCCATCCAAGTTTCCAATCCCGAAGTCACGTGCACATTTTGCTCATATATGGATAAATTCACTCTCAGTTGTGGTTAGTAGTTTCTGATTAAGATGCTGATCTTGATTGCCGGTTTGTTTCTGTTTTTGATTGCGTTATGCGTAATAGTCGATCATATTTAGCAAAAAGCATCAACACTACCTAGTAAGTATCGACTTTTAGCAAATGTTAGTATTCATAATATCATACGTAATAATTGAACAGGTATACACGTACATGGATGACTTGAGTATATTTGGAAATGAATTGATAGAACAGTCTCCCAACGTGTCAAAATAGATTTTAGTTTGCGGTAATAATTCGTTAGATGTGGTTCATTCTCTTTGATAGAAGCGGACTTAATGCCATTTTAAACAGACACTTAAACGTGTAGTCTTCCGCCGCAACGCAGCATACGCATATTATAGAAATACCCGTTGTCCGTTAAACCGTTCATCAGAACATAACTCTGTCCGCCAGTCTGTCCGAAACACGTTCATGTTTGCCCCATGTTCATTTTATACTCTTGGATGGACTCATGAAACTTTCCTCAAATGTTACTGGCTTTGTGACGATATGCAGATGACATGAGTTAGTCACGCCAGCGAAGGCGACTGGGACCACGTAACTCAGTCGTACTTGAAATCAAAAGTTTAGACATTCATTTTCGGATCCGCTCCATATCTTCTGTATTCTCTGAAGGATTTTCAGGAACTTGGTGTAAATAATAACGTTATTGAGAATATATGCAGAAGGCATGAATCAGTCTTAGGTAATTGCCTTACATTTTTTTCTGAGACGATGCGAAAACGACACGAGTCATTCACAACGGCTCAATGTCGCGGTTACACTTAAAGTTCAATTTTGTTTAGCCTTCATTTACGTGTCCGCTGCATATCTTCTTTAATTGGGTAAAATCATCTTCATCGGTAAAGTGCTGATGTGAATCACAATGTTTGCGACCGGCATAAATCTGTCATGATGGTTAAAGGTCCTACTTAAAGGTAAACTATTTTACCCTCCTTCGTGTGTGATCGATATCCGTAAGGCTTACAAAGCGATTTTACAGAAGAGATATGCTTGTTTAATGTATTTCTTAAGACTTTGTCACATTGTTAAAGTTAATGATATGCTTTTCAGAAGGAATAAGTCAATCTCGCCGGCTTCAGGTAAAAGTCGAAATAGAAGGTCAAAAGTTTGACAATTCAATTTAGTATTCGGACAATATCTTATATCCCGTTCAAATAAATATTTAATAAAAAGTCTAGGTCATTGTTACAATGTGCAGAAAGCATGAGTTATTTATGCTGATCGTGTTCATAAGATAAGGTCAAATGTTTTATCATCATTTTTATGTTCCGGAAAATATCTCTTTCGATGATATGCAAGAAATCTTAGGCAAAATGTTAGATCATTAAGCCGCAGAGGGTGTGAGTCAGTCATGCCTGTTCAAAGTTAAATTCAAACCAAGCGTGTGAGGCTTCATTTTTGTGTTTGTTTACTAAACCATTTGATTGGATGCCATGAACCTTCACTACAGTGTGTCGGTTATTGATATAAAGTGTAGAAGGCATTAATCAATAACCTTAGCTCATTTTATGACAAATGTCATTCATTTGTTTCGGAGTCACGAGTCAATCACGCTGGCTTGAAATCACCAGTGTCATAATAATCTCCTGCGGAATATACCTGTCTCTTGGACTCTCTTGTTGAAAGTGTGTCGCGATTAACTCACAAGGCCGTGCTGCTAGTCTGATTAAACTTTTCAATCAGAAACGTAGCGCGGCCGAATTGATATTGTATCTGGGGCCGTATTCCAGTAGCTTCTTAAGTTTTCACTTAGGTTAAAGAAATTTCTTAAATCAATTTTTTAAGTTAAATTTACAATTTCAAAAACAAAACATGAGACGCTTAGTATTTTCTTTAAAAAATTCCTTTAAGAGTTTAAGAAAGTTAACTTTATTTTTAATATATGAGAAAAAATACACCGAGTAAAGTAATTCATTAAGTTTATAAAGCTTCCAGAATTTAACTTAAGTGAAATCTTATGTTTAAAGAAAAAATGGCGGAGATAAGAAAAAATATTGCGCAATATTTCAACTTAAGTTTTTTTTTAACTTAAGAAGCTAATGGAATACGGCCCCTGGTTATAAACTATAAACAATAAGCAAAAAATCGATTTTGATTAAAATTTATGGTGATGAGGGGATGAGTACGTCTCCCCTAAACGTTTCATTCAAACCTTGAGGTAACATGGCACATATTTACTATAATTTAAAGATGCACTATGTTTTGCTGAAATGTATGTACTTTTTCCATTTACGAGAGACTATCGTGTGAGCATTTTGTTTTCCAAATTTAAGTAGATGTACAACTTCGTGTTAAGAGATTGTCCAGATAGCCTTTTTACGTGTGTTCAGCATTATACTAACAAAGGTGTATACCCAAATCCAACGATCGTATCTATCCGTATGTTGAGAGTTTGGTTTAGGTCTTCCTTCTAAAATTTACAACAGAAAGATTGTGAGTAGGACAACATATGTGATTTGCTCAGCTGTGGATGAAGTGCTCATGTTGAGCTATCATGGTCAATCTATGTTCGCCGTTCGGCGTAATTAGCCGTGTGTCGTGTGTCATCAACTTGTAGTTCGCTATCACTATTGAGGCCACATTTATTGTTAAATCTGAATACAATTAGGTCAAAACGCTTATCTTGACATTAACTGGCTAACGATAGAATCTGAGCGTTCAAAAACTATGTTGCCAGCTTAAAACTTAAAAAAACATATTGTTACCTCACATGAGCTATATTTAATACTAAATCCAGATGATACTCTTTCAGAATGTTCATTTCCACAATATGTTGGTCGAATTCGAATTAAATTAGCCAAACAACTAGATTATTAGGTTATATGTTAAAAACAAACAATCTTTATACTTTAGAGGCGACAATAATGACTCAGTCTTGATTAGCATTGGATCGAGTATTTGTTTTGACAATATACATCGAATAAATCCGGTTTATCTGCGTCTAAAATGTTGGTCACACAGCCATATGTTAGAAAAAAACCTTCTAACCACTATATTAACCAATTTTGAGACTTAAACCGTAAATGTTTATTTTGAAAATATCTTTTAAAAATAGGGCCCAAGGTTACCAGGTTGCATACACATCTCCAAAATGGCGTCTCCAAACTATTCGGTGAAGTCTGTTCTTCGATTAAATTTGTCGCTGCTGTCTATTCCTGATCTCCAATTCAAGACGTTTATAATTAAAGCGGGTGTACTCATCTCATTCGTCACTCTTCTCATTCGTAGTGCAAACAACTTTTTTCTCTATACGATGTTTAAAATAAGCGAGTATTCGTGTCGTCTTTTCGAACGCCGTTGCTACATGTGTGTCAACGTGTAAAAGCCGGTTCAGCAAAATCAGCGGGGATCCGTACATTTTAAATATCAAAAATGGATTGTTTTGCAGATTTTTAGAAACATGTGGTATGATAAACAGAAAAACAGGTTACTGTCCCATCGTTTTGTAATATATCAGGCTCGGCACGAATAAAATAACGGCTCGGCAAGCCTCGCCGTTATATTATTCTAAGCCTTGCCTGATACATTACAAATATATTTCCCACCTTTTTGGTTCTAAATGTCATTTGAAAGAAGCAACAAGTATGTACATACTTGACAAACGCGACGTCCACTTATTCGTTTATTCGTTCGCGTAAACATATTACAATAATTAAAGCGAATGCATAAAACGATACATTATTTCGAACAAGAAACCTTCGTATGGATTTCATAAGTTATGAATCCTCGCGTCGGGGTATTTTACGTTTTCACAGTTGACGGGTAAATGTATATAAGGGTGAATCCATTGAACAAATTATCATGAATTACATATTGATTTCCGTTTAATGTGTTGTGGCTGAAAATAATAACACCTAAAACCAATTCATATAAAGAAAATTGACAATGCGTCAATAAATATTTGAGATCTCTGATTTTCATCAATACATTGACGGTGTCTTCAATATCATCCATTCACTATCGTTTTTATAACAAAATCTTCATTGAAAGTGCTGAAAAGTGGCGCTGGAGAACCTTTTCTTAACCAGCAACTTCGATTTCATTGTTCAGTTTACTGCGTCATAACCTTCAATTTTCTTCATTTTTATTGTCAATCTTTATTATTGACAATAAAATTGACAATCGTATTGTGTGTGAATGGGCCGCTAAAGGGCCCCATACACCAAGCACGTTCTTAAACAGTTCGACCAAGTTTTGAAGAAAATGCAGAACGGGATGTGAACTTGCTTGAACGTGTAGTTTTGGTCAGAAAAAAATCTGCAATATGACTAAATTACGTTGATACACAGTTCGCGCTACGTGCAGCTCGTTCCTATTCCGTCCCATCCCATTGCCAGTCCGTCTTTATCCAGTTCAAATCGGGTCAATTTACCCATTGTCCCCGTTGGTATTCCGTTTCCAGTCAGACCGAGCCCGTCCTCAGCCAGTTCGATTACGTTTGTACGCAGTTCTTCTTTATTCGTTGTGCAGTGGTAACTCGTTCAAAGGCAGTTCTCACTCCGTCCTACTACGTTCTTAGTACGTTTAGGAAGTAGTTGAAGCCATTTTCTGCACGGCGATTATAAAACCGACTACGTTCGTGCCAGTTCTCATTTATGTTTCACGCTTTGAGCCGACCAGACGTACATTTTAATGCCTCCAAGAAATAATTCCGCCAAATTTCTCACCCAACAAGTTCTGTGTCGTCTCCGACTTCTTTCTCGGCCCAACAAAACAGTATATTGCTGCTCTGCTTCTAGCATAAATTGCACGAAGCCAACATTAACAAAATTAAGAGCTCAAGATTGTCCATGTTTCAACTTAATATCACAAATGATGAATTTTGAGACAACGACCTCTATTTATATGCACATTGTCTGAACGTATTGTATTAACGGTTTGAACGTTGTAACAACTGCAATAAACGAATATAACGTACTTGGAACCTACTGCGAACTCCTTAAAACGAGTACAACGTACTAAGAACGTACTGAGAACTCGTAGAACGTGTTGCAAACGTTGTAAGAACTTATCTTTTAGTTTCTATTTATTTTCACGAAACCATATCGTACTTGCGTCTAAGTGCGAACGGGGTCGGTCTGTCTGAGAACGGATTGGACGGACCAGAAACGGACTCGATCTGGCATCGTACAGGTAATTTCGGTCCGATCGCACTACGTTCTGGCACGTTCCTTACTCGACCTGAATACGACCTATCCGTTCTTAATACGTCCATTCCGTTTCCAGTACGTTGTTACTACGTTAAATTGTAGAACGGGATGATCGGAAGAAAATTTGAGTAGGCTCAAAGTTCTGAAACACCTCTCCCGTTCAACCCCGTTTCAGGGCGTCCACAAAGTTCGAAGACAGTTCGAAACACGTTGCTTCTACGATCACTCCGTTCTCACACAGTTCGAGCCCGTTTAGTCATATTTTCAGAACGTACTTCGAACGGAGTCGCTGTATTGGGGGTTTTAGGGCCAGTGTACTGAATTTTAAGCAAACATAATTACGCCTACAAAACATGAATGGGTGGTTAAAGCTCACTGCGTTCTTCCACAATCCTTAATTCACTTAAGTACTAGATACTTCTCTGAATGAGTAAGCTAGTATGCTGCGCAACTTATATAAATACCACGTGTACGTACGTTTTTATATTTGAGTGTAAATACTTCTGAACATGCCGAATACGTTGCTTCATGTTCATGGTAGGTTGAGAAAGATAATTTAAGCATTGGTAATAACATGAGTTGTTTTCTAATAATTATGAATACATGTTCATTATTTTCAAAATAAGTCGCTTTGGGTATTTACTTTACAAAATCTAGTGGTACTACTTTTTGCAAGAAGATTGCCAATTGCGATATCTTGAAAACTGTATAAATAGCTTCTTATCTAAAAAAACAGTCGCTATAGGTGATTTGTTAACAAAACAAAATGTAGTTTGGACTGCAATTATTTTTGGCAGTTATGACCCTTTGTCTCTTTTTTACTAAAGATTGTGTAGTTGCATACATATATTGTTTTCAAATCTTCTCTTACTAATTGCTGCATAGTGAATTACCTTTCAAATGTTAATAACATTAATGTGTAGATGAAGGTGAAGTAATGAATTTGTGGTCCAACAATATTTGTTAGAATGATGGCCTTTTGTCTGTTTGTATAGGGTACAAAACAAAAATTTGGTGTTTTCAACTAACTACTTGTTGAAATTCGCTCGCTCAAACGTTCACAGTTCACAGTTTAATGACCTTGATGTATAGATGATTGTAAAGAAAGGAAATATGACAGCATCCATTTTGTGCTTAATTATGGCCCAATCTATTTTTGTGTGAATCATACTATATAAGGGATTCGTCTGTGTCCAAACCTGTGTTATGGGGGCATCAGGGGTTCGACACATTTCTTGTTCTAGTTGGGTAACATTGGCGCCCAACGTAAAAAAATCCACAATGTGTTTCAGACCTTCCATAGATGTGATGGGAATAGGAAATTCGTGGGCAAATTACACAAATTGGTGGGTGTGCGTAGCAGGGTTCGGAATAAGGAGAACTTTCAGAACATTTGTTAACATAACACATCAACACGTATTTTAGAACAAATAGTCATCCATTATTCATGTTACAGAAGAGGAATACACAATTTATCTTTTACGTATTTGACTTTTTAAGTTCTAGATAATATTTATTTTCCAGATATTCATTACTGAAACAATATTATGCTTTATATTAGGGAGAAATACAAAGACCCTGGTAAATAGTTTTATTTAACTTCAAGAAAATGTGCAACAACATTAAACTGCATTAATAAAACTAACACACTATACAAATTAATAACAATGTATTACTATAAAATTTAGTAACAATAAATGATGACAAAAGTAATACTTTAACCACTGATGATAATAATAATCAAAAACGATGTATTTATGAAACTGTCTTTGCATTAACCAATGTTTAATTAAAATAATTGACATGAATAGCCGGTAATCTTAGTCAATAATTGTTTACATTATTGTGTAATAGCCGTAAATTCATGCTCGAAAATGTATTAATGTATTATAATCTGAAAATTAATAGGAAAGTTAACCGTACAGAGATCGCACCCATTAATATCATCACTCACACTCAGTAGATCAGTGGATAAGGCGCTTGCGTTGAAATCCAGAGGTCCCGGGTTCGATCATGGGTCGGGGTACATACATGTCAATCATGTTTCAGCGAAATGATGACTGAAAAATAAAGGCTAAGTCCGGCATATGAATTAAAGAAATGAAGTTTCATATATTTGCCTAATAATTTGTATTTGTCATTTACTGTGTACTATATGTGGATATTCTAAATAAAGCTTTACGTTTGAAAGAGGTCGTTTTCTCTTAGAAGTGGAAATCAATTCCCTTTATATTATATCAATTTATCATGTAAATTTCATTTGGGCCCAGATTTATGCTCGTAATGAATGAATGAAAATGAAAGAAGTCTATCTATGGTATATTCAAAGGATCATGTTACACAGTCAAATCCAAATAGACAACAAACAAAGAAAATATATTATCGACGTGTATGCTCTTAACTCTTAGTTGTAGTAACCTAAAACTACTCTCAATAGAACATTACGTGTAATAAGGCACTGTGAAGATTAGCATATCGTAAAAAATAAAAACGTCTGCTTCAACTTCAGCCTGCGCCGATTCGGTAAAGCAAAAATACTGACCCGATACCACATAATTGCCACAACGTATAGGCTTCGTTTTGTACAATTGCTTTGTAAAATAAACTGCTAATTTAAACCGGTATTCTCATTCGTATTATCTGATGACATATTTCCAATATTCAAAAAAAGACATGGGTTCTCCTATTACATGAGTTCAATACAACTCGACATTCGCAAAGGGCGAACTGCATTCACAAGTTGTAGTCGAACGCGCATTTATCATAATGTATTAGTAGAGGAGTAGATAATGCGCAGGTACGTTTCGTTATTTATTAATCATAATAACATATACAATGTGTTTTATTGGTCCACTATTTCGGTAAAATTCGTATTTAATTTCAGTCTTATACTTAAGCAGAACTATCACATTATTCGAAAAAAAATATTTAATTTCGTATAAAATATTTGACTGGATTTTAATTGTATGCTATATTCTCAATGCTTTCTTTATTTTTAAAGTTGAGCAGGGAAAATAATTAAATGGGATTCGCATGTTAAAATAAGAGGTTCAATATTAAGTACTTTTTCGTAAGAGAAATGATACTGAATCAAAACCCATGGAATGGAATGTACAAAGAAAAAACTTAGCAATACCTAATACGATATAAAACGTCCATTACTTTTAGCGTCGCCTCACACGTGGTGGAAAACATCTACAAATAAATAAACGATATTAATTTTAGTTCAGAATTTGCTCAAAATAATACAAACATGGATCAATAAGATAACTCATTAATTTATCCTATCAGTTACAGGTGGTTTATATTATACTAAAATTTATTTTCATAGATTTTCTCTCATCGGAAAAGAATGAGTCGTATCAAATACAGTTGGCAATGGATTCTAACACTTGTAAACAAATTACCGGTATAATGTAAAATATCTATGAGCGCTTTTTATCATCATATTTGCGCAACTTAACATTTAATTTGGATACAAACATAATAATTTGATTGATAAATTTGAATATTTATTGACAAAACCCGAGTAGAAACAATTATGTAAATACTGATTATAATACAAAATCAAAGGTCTCTATTTTTATATTTTTCTCTTACATTGAACAATGCTACTTACTAACATCGAAATATCAAACCACCCATAGTACATATCAGAACAGGATTTGGAATCATTTTATAATTGGAAATTTAAGCCAATTACGGTTATTAATGTTTTGCGCTTTTTTTTCACTTACCAATCACATCATTTGTACAGGTAACCAATTACTACCCATCATTTGTATATTAATTCAATGCTTATTTTATATGAACGAATATATATGAAAGTCCTGCGCGATTTCATTCAACATCATTAGAATAGTGTTTAATCGACAAATATTCCGACGGAAGATAGACAAGTTCTGCGCAAGTTTTCGTCGCCGCTGTTTCTTCTGTAATTTGAACAGACAATTGTTTCGACGGAAGATTCAACAGTGACGCGCGATAGTTAGTGCACCCTTTTTCTTCAGGGTTTAATGATACCTTTTGCGATGGAAGATATCGCTTTAAGATCACAATTTTTATATTGCTTTCGCCCATTGTTCCGACCAGCGATTTCAATAGTTTGTACAAACCATGACGAAAAAAAGTCACGGAATATAATTTCTAAAATGTAATACGAATATAAGTCATTACATATAATGTCACCAAATGGTTCGTTTTATTAGTTTTTATCGCAGGGGCATGGTTTAAACAAAAACGACTACATAATTTAATACACAACCGGAATGCCTGGATGACGGCAGATCTTTTCATCGACTGGCTCCAAGATTTCGACAAGCAGTTGACTCTGCTCGGGAGAAATGTCATTCTCCTGGTACACAACGCCGCCAGCCACACAGCAGTGGACCTGAGACTGCCCAGCGTTCGCCTCCACTTCCTTCTACCCAACACAACATCTCACATTCAGCCCATGAACGCCGGGATCATCAAAACCTTCAAGACATACTACCGGAAGCAGTCGATTCAACTCTACCTCGAGCGAGCCGAAGCAGGGGAGCCCCAGACGGTGAACATCAAGCAGGCGCTCTACATGATCAAGAATGCATGGGATTCCGTAAGCGCCACAACAATCGACCGAACCATCAAGGAGTGTCGCAAATCAAAAGTGACGGATGTTTTTACGAAATGGAACTTGTTATGCGTGAAAAAATGTTTAAAAATTTAAACAATCCATTTAAAGGGGCCTTTTCACAGACTTTGGCATGTTTTGAAGGTTGTCATTAAATGCTTTATTTTGATAAAAGTAATTTTAAATGTTAAAAGCTCCAGTAAAAAATAAAAAAATAAAATTTAAAAAAGGAAAAAAAGTAGCCCACAGCAGGGCTCGAACCAGTGACTCCCGGAATCCTGAAGTGAAAACGAATTAGCCAACTGAGCTATCCTGCCAAGCATCTATGAGATACGTATTTTATACCTCATATAAGCAATCTTCCTAGTTTCACAAATGTAAACGACAACAACAGAACTCTCCAAATTATTCAATCGTTTCGCGTTGCAACGCTTTATAATTTTCAGGTTTTTAAATCGTCAAAAGATGCATATAATGGCTATATTAGACCACGGCAAATGTTCAGTAATACTGTTTCCTCACAAATATCATAACTAAACCGAAAATTTGCGAATCTGAAACATTTTTTTTAATTTGTCAATTTACCAAACCGTGAAAGATCCATTTAAAATGCATCGAACGTTACATGTTTAATCATTTCAACGTTATGTTGAATGAGACGGGTTATAAATAAAGATATTAAAACAGTTTCGCAGTTTTATGTTTTATTTCATTTGCCTTCAACACCCTTGATTTCTAACTCTGTGAAATCGCCAGCTTACCAGCTTACAGCTCGCAAGCGTGCCACCCATGGCAACGTCTTTTCGCTGAGGCAGTATCACACGAGGTAAACGCAATCCTCATGGAAAGTGTATACAGCAACAAAAAAAACGATTCAATACTTAGCTATCAACGCTAACTGTTTGATTGTAATATTCAAAAAGCTTTACGTCATGTGTGTACATGTACTAACATTCGGTTTTTTTTTCAAACTAAATAAATGTCTGCGTAACAAGAAAATAGCATTATTGATGCGAAATAAGTATGTAGATGTACATAAACATAATGATTATGTCATAAGATAAATAATTAACAGGTTTTGACACAAGGTCTATGATTTGAACAAACTTGGTAGAAGAACACCATTATTGTGTGACATCGTTTCATGCATTCTGTGTTCGTGTGAGACAAATAATTTTCATGATCATGTTATACGGTCTGAGAAGTTACGAAGCCGATCAACTTGGTATTCTTTTAACTGTGTTCCGTCTTAAAAATAATCAACATTAACTGCCTTTTTGTAGACAGTTCTTCCAAAGAATAATTAGTTTCTTAATTGATATGTTTTCAATTCACGAAAATACATTTGCTTTATGTGATTGTAAAGAATTAAATAATCAACAGTAATGATTTCTGAACTACTGATTAACTATAAGCTATAGAAGATATTGAATACAATTACCGTACTAGTAATTTAAGTTTATGCCAATAATAATTTGGCATTGTTTTCATTATTACTGTTATTGAATGGAAATAAATAAATGGAATTCAAATGGTTTTAATTTGATTTGAATTACCAGACACGACACCTGCACAAAAGGTTATTTAAGTCGCTTATTTAGAACAAAAACATGTGTCCGTAGATGATAAAGTTAATTTGGATATAACCCAGGTACCACATTCTGAAAGATTGTATTGATATTTGTTGTTACTTTAGTGTAGATAATGACCATACGTGAATACCAAGGCATTTGGTTATTTGATCAAGACCATTTAAAATAATAATGAATGCACCGGGGAGGGCAATTTCACTGTTGAGCTAGTGAATGTTTTAGTTGGATATATATTTAAAATGGTGTAATTGGACCATAGAATAATTTGAGGTGTGTTATTGTCCCTATGTGCGATCAAATATTTTATCAACTTCATGGATCGCAGCAGGTAAATCGATTTGAGCAAATCATATAATAAAGATAAATTATTATGTTTATGGAGCTCTTATTGTGTTGTATCCACTTTAACATTGATTTCAGTGACATGAATGTTATTGAGACAGGGTTTACGATGTTCTATGGGGTCAGTTTAATCGATCGTGTTTAAAATAGACAGGTCTGATGTCAATTTGTAGCATACATTTTTCATTACAATGACACTTTCTATGTGTATACTTGATGTAGACCAATTTGTCTGGATTTTGTTGGGTTAAAGTGACCGATGAAATAAATTTGTCTTTAAGGAAAAAACAATTATAATAAGCTTGCGTCAAAATGATGGAATCTGCGTATGTTGACATCTACTTCAGACGAACAAATTACGAAGTTCCATGAACATATTTTGATTGCGTCCGTATTTTAAAACATAACGTATTTTTCCGCGCGCAGTGAATGTTCAACGAACAATGAAAATTCCGATAGTTGCTAAAATAATTAATGCATTTGTGGTTATCATAGAAGGCTTCCCATACTTAATACTAATTTGGTATCATTTTTAATTTAAGAAGAGATATATTTTACACATAAACACACTCGCGAAGCGCTTTAACAAAGAATAAGGTACAGCTCTGCGGATATTGCACCAATATTTATAATTATACATAAATAAACGTTTTTGTGTCAAAGCAAGACGCAAAGTTATTGTTTGACGATTACTGTACTAGTCATCAATATGTTATTAGATTGTGTACAAGTGTCATAGTTTAATATTGTATTTCAGTCTCACTCTTCATGATACATAATATTTACATATGCATTCAATAAAAACAATAATGAAACCCTTCCAAAAGAAATAGGAGAGACTCATATACATGTTTACATTCTTAGTACATAAGACGAACATTACTATATTGGCAAAGCAAAACAGATGATGGAAGAGAGATAACCCTAAAACCCAAATAGCATTTGCTAATTGAGGGTTACCTCCCTTCCTACAAATTCCTACATTATCCAGATAAATGACAGACACTCGCAATCTGAGAGGCAGGCAAACAACCAAGGCCGAAAGACCAGGCAGAGATCATAATCAATGCTTATCAACCCGTCCAAGCCAGCAGCAGAAGTACATTTACAAAAGCTATTTATTAGGCCTGAATAGAGAAACCATCGACTTATAAAGGAGACTCCTGATAAACAAAACTAACTGGTAAGTATTGCTAAGAATAAACGAGTTATACTCTATATATCGACATGACAATAGCATTTTATTGACACCATGTTTGCGCCATTTTTGCATACGTACGTTTACGTAACCGCTTCGAAGTGTCGCAATTAAAGGACGGTTGATAAAACCCATTTACCAATAAACATGTTAAATGTAACGTTATATTCTAATTTCAAAATATTTTCTTCTGTTTTATTTAAAGTAAACGTATTATGTAGTTCTTAAAATTAAATATTCATTTTAATAGTTTTTTAAATAGTGTGAGGTTAGGTCTGTTTAAATTCAGTTACTCAGGAAAAATATATGCCATTCACAATTATCGTTGGAATATAAACAGGACAAGTATAAATATCAAAAACACAATCGTCATGTGTTTTGACGAATACATTTTTTCGAAGTAGCTTACTAACCAGGTTCTGACTTTGATTGACCTTAACCAAGAGCCAATAAAATATTTGAGTGTAGCCTAACAAATGTACGCTATCGGGAAATCCCTACTTTTTTGAAGTTTCGTTCATGTGACAAAAATCGACACAGTTTTGGTTCTGTAACTTATGTGAGTAAATGTGTCGGATTCGGTTTTGTGCTGAGAATTATTAATAAGTAATACAATTAGTAAAATAATGTACACACTATTGATGTCTACCACATTCTACCAATACAATTGTGTTTGTTTTTATTGAGCTCCAGGAAATGTTTACAAAAAGTGGTGTGAACAGTATCGATTACTTGTACGAACTAATTTCCTTATATTTGGGATCCGTAACAAAGCATGGGTTTGATCATGGAATATAAGATTGTGTACATTACGAGAGGAGGAAAGTAGCCAAATGGTTTTTGAAAGTTATTTATTGAGAATATAGCCTTTTGTGCTTGGCAGCTAGCTTATTAAATGTCAATCTCCATAAAAATCAAGGGGTATACTTGTATACTGGTGTTGTTTTGACTGCTTTCCCCGAAAACACCAACGTTTTGTCCCTTTTAGTACTCCATCCTTACGAAATACAATTATCTCAGTTTTATTAAGGTGTATGTCCATCTCTGTGTTTTGACAAAATAAATTAATTAATTTGTTTTTGTAATTGTTGTTTTGTTTCCGCGGAATTTGCAATGTCGTAAGCGAACATTAAATAAATGGTGTCGGGAATTTGATTGGGGACCAAAATACCCGAACCACAGTTTTCACGCAGAAAGGTAGATAAGTCGACCCTAAAGAGGGCGAGTATTGTCGAATTTGTTTTGTCACATTGCATTGTTTCGATGTTGCAAGGTAACCAATCGATAATAGCGTGCTCAACTGATTGAGTGTTATTATCATATGAGCATGAAGAATTATTTTGCACTTTTAAGCAGGATTTTATGTTCTTATACATAGCTTTTAGAACATTCAGACCTTTACCATATACACCTTTCTTTTCGGGACATTTTAACAATTTCAAATGGTTTGTGGATTCAACCGCTTTGTTAAAATCAACAAATAAACACTAGACTCTGCCTTTCTTTTTGGATATATATGTGTGTATCATAGCTATAAACGGTAACATTGCATGTGTTCTATTTTGGGAGCATGGTGTATCTGTCATGTTTATTTGATTCACATTTATGTAAATAATTTCATAAAAATGCGTGAGCATAAAAACGTGTGTTGAAAATGTTGAACATTAGCACCGATTCCCGCTTTGTGCTTGCAAAATCAGTTTTAATGAGTGTAACTCACACTACAATTAACAAACAAACAAACCCACACATGTATATAGTGACACTGTAAGTAGTTTACCACCAGGTTCATTGATACGACCAGGAATTCGTTGTCTTGACTCGTTTGATGAAACACCATTATATTACAGTTTAAGTTGAAACTAATCTAGCGTTTAAGTCTTACACTTTCTTCACATAAGTCATAAACGTATCTGTGTGCTGATGATAAAATAAATCGAACACCTACTTTACAACACACACATCTACCAATACTTTTTTAACTCAACCAGTACAAATAGACACATTATGTACAGAGTAGTATATAAGACTTTTAAATGTTAAGTTCATGTGCATATAAATTATTAAGTGCTTCATTAGATGTTATGCGACATTAGGATTAAAGGATCAAACTTGCTGTTATGCTGATTATTTATGAGAGTTTATAAGAACGTAAACTCTGAAAGAAAAACATTAAAACAATAATATATATTATTACCATTCATTTTGCCTTGTTTAATCTAATCACACCTTTGACAATTAAAACTTATATGTACTTCCAGCATTTTACAAATGGCAGAAGGAGGCGAGGGATGTACAGAGTCAGAGAATGGATACAGCAGCCTGTACAGTCGTCACTCTCGGGTAAGTCAGAGACTATAAGTATTTGTAGGCACAGCAGCCTGTACAGTCGTCACTCTCTGGTTAGTCAGAGGCTGAAAGCATTTGTAGGCACCGCATTCTGTACAGTCGTCACTCTCGGGTAAGTCTGAGACTGAAAGCATTTGTAGGCACAGCAGCCTGTGCAGTCATCACTCTCGGGTAAGTCTGAGACTGAAAGCATTTGTAGGCACAGCAGACTGTGTAGTCGTTACCCTCGGGTAAGTCAGAGACTGAAAGCATTTGTAGGCACAGCAGCTTGCGCAGTCATCACTATCGGTTAAGTCATATACAGAGGCCTACGCAGAAATTATTCAGAGGGGGGGGGGGGGGGGGCTCAACTGGGGAGAGTGCTGGAGGGGGCTCCCTCCTGTTGTCGATTTTTTTTAATGGCACATTGAAATGATGCAATTTTCTGCTTTCTAATTATCATTTTTGCAAAACAAACAAGAACTTGAGTTCAGACATCAAGTGTAACAGACACACAGACAGACACACAGGGTTAAATAAAAAGTCTCTCAAACCACTAAAGTGGTGGGAGACATATTCTTTATCCAGAAATTGTTTAACCGTGTTAGATGGGTGGACCTCCTATTTAACTTTGTTGGATATCCTACAAGGTCATCCTGTTGGATGAATGGATATTTATATTTGGATGCTTCCAAGCAAATTCACGTACAACATTACAAATGTTAATGTCCTTGTCCCTATGAATGGAAAGCAGGCACAAAGCGAGCAGAAAATAGGTAAAGTAATCGAAGATAATTAATTACTTCAAAGTTTTCAATAAACTTTCTTTCCATAAAATTAAAAAGCACAATTAAAACTTTTTTTTAAAACATATGTAAACCAAATTGTATTTTTGTATGTGCTTATAATTTAAATCAAATACAATTGCGTAATTTAAACTGACTTAAAGATCGTATTATTTTGTTCATAGAATCATCTTGAAATCGTGTCCATGGAGATCTGTACTATAATGACCCGGTTGGGTTACGGCGAGATGATGAGACGGTGGCGCGTTGAGAAGTACAGGGAGTATGACAGGCTGCTGAATGCACGAGTTTTGATTGAACAAAGAAACACAATAATCACAGCTGGGAGCAAGGCAGAGGGGCTGACCTGCTTTTTGGAAAGCGACTGGGACGTATTATTTGTGCTGACGGATGTCCTCTGTGTGGAAGCTGATATCAATCTGCTCACTATTTCAGACGACATAGATGTTTTTAGGATGGATACGATGGATACACTTGTATATCCAGGGCACTGCAGACTGTTACAAGAGAGACCAGCTGTTCATACACGTTTGAGTATAATTAGCAAGGCTCTGTGTGCTAATGGATATGGGGGCGTTCTATTAAGTAGTAGCTTATTGCTAGATGAATATTCGGCACTTTCATTAACACATAATGCAAAGTTGGAGCATCATGAACGAGCCGGGCCGTCGATTCCTGGTACAATAAATGGTGTACATCATATTGACAGATTAATCGCACTACGTTGTTCCTGCCCCAGCATCTTACAGAGATGGGCTGACAGACGACGTAAATGGCCATCACCAAATATAGTTCAGAAAGTATTATCATTAGGAGCCTTTGTTACTCCGGTAGGGTTCAAGGGAAGCGATTACAAGGACATTGAGTGGAGGATTTGTTTCAACACCGGCGAGGCAGAACTTGTAAACAACCTTAACGACACACAAGCAAAAGTATATGTCATTCTTAAAATGATCCTCAGAGATATAATAAAACCAAATAAAAAAGAAATAACATCGTACATGTTGAAAAACATCATATTATGGCAAGCTGAAAATACTCCACAGACACAGTTTCATTCACGCAGCTTACTTTACTGGTTGCATGACGGACTGAAAAAACTTAGGACTGCTATTGAGGAAAAACGACTTTGCTATTACATGATTCCGGAAAGAAATCTTATGGAAGCCTGTGGTATGCATGATTACCAGCAACATAAATGGGTAGCAGATATCACGGACATGCTAGAGGAAGGGCCCAATGTATTCTTGAGACTGAAGAAATTAAGAAAGGCGATTGTCGCGTCCCCAGAGCCGATGATGTGGTTCAGCAAAAAAAGGATGGAGCTAGAGATGCTGCTGCTGGAGTACCATAACCGTGGCAGAGATATTAGAGAGAAGAATGGGAAGGTGGATGACTCGGATTCTATCCTAGAGAAGATATGGATCCGCACGTACTGTATATTAATACAGGTTGCGCAACGAATGTTCTTAAAAGACAGTTCTGCTAATCAACTGATTGATATTTACAACAGAATGCTTATGTGAAAATGAATCAAATCGATTATTTCGCGAGTGTATCAGGGCTACGTGCACGATAATTTAGTTGTTTAGGTAAACTGTTTTATATAGAGACTTGGTACTTGCAATCTGCATGTATGAAAACAATAATCTCGTGCAAAGCTATAGATGATAAGTCTTGTATTGTATACTTAAGGTTATGCAGACGGCCGTACTGAAAACAGTTTGTTAAGATATATAGCGGGAATAGTGTTTTGATAAATATCCATTTATTTTGCAACCTTAAAATAACCATGTTATTTTAGAAAAGACATCAAATAGTTTTGACAATCAAAATGTGCAGCATGTATAATGTTACCACACAAAATAAGCTCGACAATGTTTCCGGATGAACCAACTGATGAACACAGTGTGATCGCTATATAAAACATTCTTACAATAAAGACCTTAGGTATCCTTATACTCATTTGTCTGTGACCTTTCATTCGATTTAGTAATGTTCTGACAACATCATCATTAGGGCCCCGAATGCGCTGACTTCAGACGCCACATAATTTAACTGTTAATAGCAGGTATTAATAACAATGTTACACAATAGACTTATGAGGAAAACTGTCCTAATACCTCGCAGCCATGTTTTTAGACAAACGACGGTCGTTTTTGAACTCAGCCGAAATGTAATACTAACGCAATTACTTTAATGTTGTGAGCGACTATCATTATGCATGGGTCGACATTGTGATTTGTAGAGGATTAACCCTTGGCACATAAGAAAACTTCAGCCCTTAATTGCAGATATGTTTTAAAATTGGCAGGAACCATATCACACTCAGTAGACATATCATTAGATTAGAAGTAACGCACCTTTACATCTGAAATATGCAAATTTTGTCTTTTTAGCAATAAATATGACATTTATATTTGAGTTACAGAAACATGGTTTCCCCCATAACACGCCGCCTTTAAAAAGTCGTATTTGTAGTGAGAAAATAAAAAGTGGATCCCCGCGTCGAAATTCCAAATTAAACCTTATAGGAGAAGGAACATCGATGGTATCGAATATTTCGTACTTTATTGAGTTAAAAGTAAGTTATGTGCAATCCATGAGGAGCGGTCATGCTTCATTATAAAGTATACAATTTGTTAATATTTTGAAGTAATATGTGTTCGAAAAGCTGGGAAAAAGATCTGGTAAACAGAAATAACACGTACATCGTAACATTAACTTCTGTAATGCTTCAATATTGTAACATTTAGTACCTCTTTTACTCTTGCCTTTACAGTATACTGAATATTACATTCAATTTTATGTTTATTTATAATGATCATATGTCTTCTTTTCCTAAGACATGTTTTTTTTATTGAAGTAAATCGTTTTAAATAATCATAGCAGATATAAATTCACACATTAATAAATATACCGATATATGCGTCATAGACAGCATCTGTAACGTTTGATTCAGAAGTACGTGTAAAAGGTCAACTGTGAAATCGATATAATTCTCTTTTAAAAAAAGGTTAAGTATTAACATATATAGTACACTTTTGATTTAACTTTTATTCTTATCTGGATGTATGTTAGTTTTATAAACCAAATTAATTAGTTGAAGATTATTATCATTATTATAATTAATATTTTTAAATTTTCTGTTTGAATGTTCATATGATATTTTTTTTTATTGTTTACTCGTAAAATAATAATAATCATAGATAAACTTATTTAAGATAGATTTGGTGGTAATCTTGCATTATGTTTATGTTGGATACATTAAAAATAAAATAACAGTTTGATAGATTTTAGTTACACTTTGTTATAAATGTTAATTTTTTTGTCTTAAAGTGTTACCTGGAGAAAATTAAGATATTATTTATAGTAAAAGTTATAGTATTACTATTAGTATTTTATATAGATAGGGCATACAAAAGGATATTGTTATAGATCACAACTTTATTAACTATGTATCGAGGAATTATTGTATTTATAAACACAAACATACGCATTCTGAACAAATATCATAAAGAGTGGAAACACGTTTTTTTTAAATCAATATGACGCACTTGGTCCAGACTTGGCTTAGACATCGCGCATATAGTCAATCTGACCAAGTTTTATCAATATAGAGTTAAAGACGTGGCCTCTTAAAGGGATCTTTTCACGGTTTGGTAAATTGACAAAATTGAAAAAAGTTGTTTCAGATTCGCAAATTTTCGTTTTAGCTATGATATTTGTGAGGAAACAGTATTACTGAACATTTACCATAGTCCGATATAGCCATTATATGTATCTTTTGACAATTTGAAAACCTAAAAATTATAAAGCGTTGCAACGCGAAAAGATTGAATAATTTGGAGTGTTCTGTTGTTGTCGTTTAAATTTTCGAAACTACGAAGATTGCTTATATAAAGTATAAAATACTTATAATGTATATATCCGGCGCAATAGCCGAGAGGGCTAATGCGTTTTTACTTCAGACTAACTCCAGGACTCCGGGGGTCACTGGTTCGAGCCCTGGTACCGGCTACTTATTTTTCCTTGTTTACATTTTATTCTGGATTTTTTACTGGCGCTTTTAAGATCCAGTGTTTACATTTATCAATATAACGCATTTATTGACACACTTCAAAATATGCTAAAATCTGTGAAAAGGCCTCTTTAAATGGTAACAAGGCTTTCCTAAGATTTGACCTGGTTTTGGACGCACATTACCCAAATTCGAACTCGGCCAAGATATTTTCAATATAAATAATCTGACCAAGTTTCCTGAAAATTGAGTCTTAAATGATGTGTTTATAGACTGGTAAAGAAGGTTTTCTGAGATTTAGCCCGGTGATCTAATTTTAGACTAATGTGGTGCAAAGATTCAAATTCTTTCAAGATATCGTCCAGATAAACATTCTGACAAAGTTTCAACAAGATTGAGGATAATGCAAGGTCAGTCTTGGATTTTGTAATAATATTCTAGCGCAAATGTAGAAGAGTTTGCTACAAACTAATCATAAAATCCGCACGTGATCACTTCATATGAGCCTTACTCTAGGAAAACGGTGCTAAATGCATATCACGTGATCACTTCATATGAGCATCATTGTAGGAAAACGGGGCTAAATGCGTGTCAGGTGATCACTTCATATGAGCCTCACTCTAGGAAAACGGGGCTAAATACATGTCACGTGATCACTTCGTATGGGCATCATTTTAGGGAAAATGGGGCTAAATGCATCACGTAATCACTTCATATAAGCCTCGCTATATGAAAACGGGGCTAAATACATGTCACGTGATCACTTCATTTGAGCATCATTGTAGGAAAACGGGGCTAAATGCATCACGTGATCACTTCATATAAGCCACGCTCTAGGAAAACGGGGCTCAATCCATGTCACGTGATCACTTCATATGAGCATCATTGTAGGAAAACGGGGCTAAATGCATCACGTTATCACTTCATATAAGCCTCGCTCTAGGAAAACGGGGCTGAATACATGTGCTTAAATTCTGCTAAAAAGAGACATAACTATCCGTCTTAACTGGATTTTTAATAAGACGAGACTTCATCGAAACGTAAAATTATATAGAAGCGGAAAGTTTCGTCCCTGATTAGCCTGTGCGAACAATAGAGGCTAAAGTGGGACGACACTTAACGCACATGCATTAAGCCCCGTTTTTCGAGAGCGAAGCAAATATACGAATATGATACGTGCTTATGTTTCTGAAAATAAATAACACGATACCATTCTACGTATCTGGAAATCTTCATATTAATACAATGTACCTGCGAGTTCGCATAGTAAAATATAGTTCTTAGCACAGGTGCTATTTTTAAACAACATTTAACAGTTATTTCTATAGTTTCGCTATTTATCGAAAATTGATCCAGTCTTTGTGTTTCGGTGTGTCTGTTTAACATCACGAGTTAACCTAAAGTGATATCAGTATTTCCAACCAAAAATCAATATCGTTTTTTATTGGACGGTTATACACGATAAATTCTTCTTAAATTAATATTTGCCTGCGCAGCTTTTTCTGTTTGAATATACCATAACTTGGGAACTTGTTTAATGGATAACTTACTACCCTCCGTAGTTGATTAGGATGTGCGAGTGAGTCACACAGTAAAAACTGTCGGTAGTGATTTATGCATTCAAATATGTATTACAGGTAAAGAACAAAATCAAGACTTTAAAAATATACAACTATTTTTATTTTTCCTAAAAAATGAAGCACCATCTAAGTGGCAAACAATAGTGTAATAAAAATGTGATATTCCCGAGATGATAAAAGAGTATTTTTATTCTGTACTTTCTATTCATACTAGACTTATTTAACATTCTAAGTGGCAAACAAGAGTGTAATAAAAATGTGATATTCCCGAGATGATAAAAGGAATATTTTTATTCTGTACGTTCTATTCATACTAAACTACATTCTACAATAAAACTAGAGTTCTGTTCGAGTGGATCGATTTAATCTTTTAATAGTCCGTGCCAACAAAGATATACTATACTTTTTTAATAATAATTCGACAAAACAACACGTGTTCGATTTCGTTTATTCGCCATCATGCTCGATCTAATTTTGCACATTTCTCAATCGATCAAGGTTACATACAACCATATAAATTATGGTTCTCTACTGAACAAGTTCAGTCGTTTAATAAATCTGAATTTGTTTGTAAGAAATGCGTTTCATAATGTTTATGTTCGTAAGAGCCTTGTGCAGAAGAAAGAAGTATAATGACACGATTTTCACCAATGGCATCTTTTGCGTGCAAATAAACTACTATTGTTTACCAAATCGTTATTATTTTATAATTTTACCGACTTTGATGAATTTGGATTTGTTTTAAGAAGCAATTTCTTAGTTATTGTCTGTTGGGGAACGGGGCTTTAATACTGATATGTAAACAAAACACAACAACAATATTAAGTCAAATATAAAATAAAAGAAAACCATCAAAACAATTAAATACATGTGTCTATGGTCGAGCAATTTTAAGACATCTTTACATCTATATTGTGTTCGCAAAAGTTAGGATTTGCTGCATACATTTACCCTGGTAACAAGAACCTCGAATACCAGTTAAGTTATTTCCGAACATTGTCAACGCACACTTATAAGCCTTTGGACCGTGCGGCGTTGTCCATTTACGATTGGACCGGAAGTTACTTCGTCTGCAGCGGTCCGGATCCGCTGTCACTGGTAACCGGTCTTTGACTGACTGAAATGGTAACAAAATAAGACTGAAAATCATGAAATGAAATTCATATTGATAAATTACGGATTTATTATATATATGACGTTAATAACCGGTAATTATTGTTGTTTAATAATACAATAACAAGGAACAGTCGTCACTTTCTGACTGCAACAAATTCAAAGTAGTTTTGATTTCAACAAACGATCGATCAAGCATCTTTTACTTTAAATTTCCGATCGAATTGCGGACTATAAGTATATCAAGGTGTATGACCATTCTGTCCATTCTTACGCATCCGCTCAAATATGAAAATAACATAGTGACGTCACGGTATGTATATAATGAGATATACACAAGTGACGCTCAACTTTGATCAAACTCGTTTGCTTTCTACCCATCCCTCATTGAGAGCACCAGCTTCAGCACTTGTAGATCTATCACAATTTCCATATACCGGAAGTGACATGTCTTAACCGGCAATGACGTTTTTAACCCTCTGAAGAAGTATTCTCAGAGATGGGATACAATCGGTTGTTCAGCGCATATGCCAACCCCGCCATCCGTCCTACATCACTTTCGGGTTGTTGTGTGAACGCTCGAGCAAATCGTCCTTCGAGTGAATATCGTTTTTCAACAGGAAATACGTTTCCAACATTCAATAGCCTCTCAACTCGATTTTCCCCCGCTTTTCGAAAGAGAACCACTTATTCACAAGAATCTTGAAGGAAAAAAAAGAAATTTATCATTGGTGTACAAAAAGATTCGAACTTAGATTTTAGGTTTATGCTCAGATTTGTAGAAAACCTTGAATATTAAAACGCCTGGACATTATTAGTTGTCCCATAGCAATCCGCACGTGCAAATCAGTGACGAAACTTTCCGCATTTGAAGAATTTTCATTTAAAGGAAGTCTCTTTAAAATAACCATCTAGTATAAGCATCGCATTCTATAATGATTGTTATACTATTGGCGATTAAAGGACTGAAGAGAAAATACTTTAAATGGCGTCATCATAATCGTTGCTTAGTTATAACCACGAACATGATAAACAACTGTTCTAAATAACAGAATATCAAACAGAATATTGCCTGAATAGATTCGCCATCTAGCGGTGGCGTTTAAAATGAAACAATCGAACAAAATATAAAAAATGACTGTATCCTTGTTACGAAATTATCACCATGTGGCCATCCATTCTACCATTTTTAAATAATAAAATATCAAACACACCATTACTTGGATAGATTTGCAATCAAGCGGCGACGTAAGGTCCCTACCCGTAATGCGCATGTCCAATGCTGTGTTGGCGACAGTCATTATAGATAGCAATTCTAAATAATTTAGAACCAAACACAACATAACCTGGATAGATTCACCATACAGGGGCGAGGTTAGGTTCCGAGCGGTTATGGCGACCCTCTCCACATGCTGCTCCCTCTTCTGACTGATGCCGACGTCCCCGACAGACTCGACCTGAAATATGAGTAAGATTGCGTTCGTTCGAGAATCAGGGAGCCGTTTCATCAACGATTAACGACTAGTTGTAAATTACGATTTACATAAATTACGATGTTTCAATGAATTCGCGTTTCATCAAGAAAATCGTAAATTAAAATTACATAAATTTCATACATAAATATACGACATGGTAAGGACACCCGTAAATAAACTTAATGGCGGTCGTTTTTCTCATCGACGATGACAGGAGACGAATAATACCAATGCCAAGGCTTTTTAGGGGGAGAATTGTTCTCGAAAACACAAGAGATGAGAAAATTGTTTCGAGATATCGTCTAAGTAGGGGCGGTGCAGAGCGTTTGTTGGTTTTGATCGGTCACCCACTTGCCGACGATCTCATATTGATCCCGTCACGCAGGTATGTTAATAGGGTGAAGAAACCTCTGACTTCAACAATTTTAATTATAAAATTGAATGGATGTTTAAACAGCAAATAAGTATATTTAACCCTAAAACGTTACAGTAGTTACCCTTTGTTTACATAGCATTTGACAACACATGACTTGGATTTAGCAAAACATTTGATTCTTGTTTTTGAAGGATGAATCTTTGTATCTTTTCTGAATAAAAGCTTACGATGATAATTACTGTAAGTTTATCCTAAATCGATGTGTTACTTTATAAATGAGTTATGTTTAACTCATTAAAATCTTTGTTGACGTGCACTTATTGATGGCAAAAAATGACGACTTATTTACCCCATCCGCTAATGTTGAACTTGTATTACATCTACAAGTTGTGATCGAACAGTTCTTAATCTCAGAGGTTAAAAATCACACGTTTATTAAGCGGGTTTCTCAAAATAAACTGAATGGTGATTATACCATCATTATCATGAAAATTAATATGGCATCAAAATACTGTTTGTGTTTGGTATTTTCAAATTCAATATTAAAGGCTTGATTGGTCTTTGTCGGCTCGGGTACTACTTTCATGTACCCCGGGTACTCTAAAGTATACTTACATGTACCCCGGGTACGGTAAATATACTTAGACGTACCTGGGAATTTGACCGCTAAATCGGTCGTTGTCACCCATTTTTTGTAAATTAATTGTGTTCACATTTATGTCTATTTTCTGTTAAATGGCCTCTATATCATCGAAACTCATACTTAAAAAGCATGTTGATGTAGTTTTTTTTAAAGAAATTTGTTGAAGAAAAACAATATCGTTTTACAGTAATCGGTAGCACGTTGTACGACATCGGATTTTGGGCTGGAATACAACTCGGATACAGTCTTATATCGCCCAGATACGTTTAATTATATTTACCGTACCCGGGTACATGAAATTATACTTAAGAGTACCCAGGGTACGTGTAAGTAGTACCCGAGCCTACAATGACCAATCGAGCTTCAATAAGTGTATAGTATGGATGAGTAAAGAAGATTGTGCCTTTTGTATATTTGCAGAAAAATCGCCATTATTGTTAGCTCATATATTTTTTGAAACAAAAAAATGAGCTATTGTCATCACCTTGGCGTCGGCGTCTGGGTCCGGTTATTTTTTGCGTTTAGGTCAACTTTTCTCAGGAAGTATCAATGCTATTGCATTCAAACTTGGTACACTTACTTACTATCATAAGGGGATTGGGCAGGCAGAGTTAGATAACTCTGGCGTGCATTTGGACAGAATTATGTGCGCTTTTAATACTTTGAAAATTGAAAATGTTGGTTAAGTTTTGTGTTTAGGTCCATTTTATTCCTTAAGTATCAAAGCTATTGCTTTCATACTTGCAACACTTACTAACTATCATAAGGGGACTGTGCAGGCAAAGTAATGTAACTCTGACTGGCATTTTGACAGAATTATGTGCCCTTTTATACTTTGAAAATTGAAAATTTGGTTCGGTTTTGTGTTTAGGTCCATTTTATTCCTACAGTATCAAAGCTATTGCTTTTATACTTGCAACACTTATTAACTATCATAAGGGGACTGTGCAGGCAAAGTTATGTAATTCTGAGTGGCATTTTGACGGAATTACGGGCCCTTTATACTTAGAAAATTGAAAATTTGGTTAAGTTTGTGTTTTGGTCCACTTTACCCCTAAAGTATCATATATATTGCTTTCATACTTGGAACACTCGCAAACTATAATAAGGGTACAGTAAGAGGACAAGTTGCATAACTCGGGTTGTCATTTTTACGGAATTATTGCCCTTTTATGACTTAGTAACTTTTAATATATGGTTAAATTTTGTGTTTCGATCCACTTTACTTCTAAAGTATCCAGGCTATTGCTTTCAAACTTAAAATACTTTCATGTTATCATGAGGTCACTGTACCTGGCAAGTTGAATTTTACCTTGACCTTTGAATAACCTTGACTTTCAAGGTCAAAATATTAAATTTTGCTTAAATTGCCGTAGCTTCTTTATTTATGATAAGATTTGATTGATACTTTGACAAAACTACTCTTACCTGACATACCACAATAGACTCCAACCAAACCATCCCCCGTTCCCTCCCCCCTCCCCCCGTAATTTTTTTTTTAAGATCATCTCACAAATGACCACCACACCCTCACACTATACCCACCCCACCCCCAAATGTATTTTTTTGAAACGGTTAAAAAACACAAATATTTATTTTTATTATTTTATGTTTGAAATACCGTCCAACCATCGCACCCAAGAATCCCCCCACCCCCCACCCCCAGATTTTTTTTTCACTCCAATCCTCTTCACTCCACCCCTCCCTCCTTTGTGATTGAAAATGAGAGTCCCTTTACCTTTGAAAAGAAAATAGATGAGCGGTCTGCACCCGCAAGGCGGTGCTCTTGTTTTTATATTGTTTGCATTTGCGTAAAATTTAATTATTTGTTAAATTTAATTCTGCAGTGACATAAATGTGCACCCTATCCAAAGTTTTTATTTCTAAATATTGATTTGGCTTTTTTTAATTAACTTCTTTTCATGCATTCATCCCCTTCTTTTGTGTTTGTAATGAGAACATGAGCACTCTCATGTAAATGCATTCTTTTTTTTTTTTATAGATTTTGGCATTATTGAGGTATATGGCAAGGGAGATTTTACTCTGAAGGATTCCATGCCATTAATGTGCAGGCTGTTGTTGACGTCAACATGAGGTAAATGTAAATACAGTATTATGATTCATTACATTATCATTAAATTAGATATTAAAGCAGAGAAATACCATTACAGGTTCAACTTACTTAGCGTTATGCTTATCATCTTTGACATCAAATAATGATTATTTATGTACATGCGCAAAAATCATCAACTACCATAATCGACACCATGAGCATGGTGTAATCCGGCATCTGTTCTTTAATGCGTATTAGCCAATGCAGCTATCTGTATTATCTTGAAATATTGTCTTAAGTTACATTTATTTAATCTACGATAACTAAAATATACTTCAGCTAGGTTGGTGAAGCTTATTGAGATGCTATCCTTATTCCAACAACATTACCTATGGACTGCTGTTTAATCATAGACAAAGCAACTTTTCAATAAAATAGTTTAATTTACAGCACAATCAGAGCAACAATGATGCGGGTCATCTGCTGGGAGATAGTCGGTTATCGTTAAGGACTTACCTGATGACCCCTTTACCTCATCCCTCCAATGCTGCGAAACAGGCCTAAAAAGACCATCGATGTAGACGGTCAAGATTTTGGTAATATAATTGTGAAATATAAGTCTTATTAGCGCGAGATCAACGGACCACACAGTATTTAAATAAAATATTGTTGCCAATCTCTTTCTTATACCTCACAGTGTCTTAAATCAAAGGTAACTTCTAAAGCACGATTAGGTTCATCTTTAATTTTCAAATTGTTGAATTTATATGTCAATTAAGTTTTATTATAAATGAGGGTTGTTTGCGTGTATGTACGTGATGTTTCATTTAAAAAAATCCGTTAAAATAAACGGATGTTTTTATTCATTTTATTTTAAATCTTAAATATTTATTTTGCTTATCCCATATGTATGAACGTATTTTTATGTCCCCCACCACTATAGTGGGGGACATACTGTTTTTGCCCTGTCTGTCTGTCTGTCTGTTTGCGCCAACTTAAACATTTTGCAGTAACTTTTGCTATATTGAAGATAGCAACTTCATATTTGGCATGCATGTGTATCTCATAGAGCTGCACATTTTGAGTGGTAAAAGGTCACGGTCCAGGTCATCCTTCAATGTCAAAGATACAAAAATAATAAATCAAAGCGGCACAGAAGGGGACATAGTGTTTCTGACAAACACATTTCTTGTTTTCTAGTGCATTGAAATTAAATTGAGTATATATGGTGAATACAGACACAAATATTGTGTTTTGTAGGCTGTATATTATATATACATAATATTGAAATCAAATAAGCCTGTGGAATCAGCGCAATTTAGTCACTTAGACAAATATCTATGTTAAAGAAATACTTTTTCTATTTTTTAGATGTCAGCATGTCACTGATGGATGCTTGCCTTTCAAGCCCAATAAGTGATGTGAACAAATGTTTGAGCCTTGCTCTGGGAAAACGGGGCTTATGCATGTGCGTAATGTGTCGTCCAAGATAAGCCGGCTTTGTCCACAAATGCTTATCAGTGACGTCACTTTCCGGTTTAATGGTATTTTTCTCTTAAAGAAAGTCTCTTTCTAGCGAAAGTCAAGTTAAGGCGGTAGGTGGCGCCCCCGATTAGCCTGTGCCGACGGCTAATTGTGGACACTTTCCGCACATGCATTAAGCCCTGTTTTCCAGAGCGTTTTTAAATCCGCTTAACTGCAAACTAAATTAAGTGTGAAGAAATGTACGAATTTACATCAGATTAAAACAATGTTAGTGCCATTTTCATGATAGATGTCATCCAGGGTTCGTGATACAAATTGTTTCTACTGCCTTTTTATGCAAGTAATGACGATGTCAGTGAATGGATGTTCATGTACTTGTAAACCTGTAATGTTTCCCAGTAAAGCAATCACAACTTTAGAGCCACTATAGATTGTACCAATAAATATTTCTCAACATTTTACAGAAAAGTCGACCATTATTAAAGTGTGAATCTTCGTGATATTGTCAAAAGTCGTCTGTAGCGTGTTGAGGAGAATTGTGACGTCACTGGGGGCGCACAAGGCCACCATAGGCAGGAAATAAACGACGTCAAGAACAGCGCTGTCGCCAGTTGGTGGAAGTCTAAAAATACAATACTATGAAAAATTCATTGTTTCCCAAAATATAATGTTATACTTCCCCCCTCCCCCGCTAAGATACTTATTCAATTAAAAAGATAAATAGCAAAATGGCAAAATGACAATAATATTTACCCGCAAACAGAAAATAAGGTGTTTCTTGTGCTGCGTATTTCGAGGGTTATTGGGGAGTATTTTGACATGCTTTCGATAAAGCAATAGAATCATTTGTATATGAATTACATTTCTTCAATTAATTTAATTGAATGTCGAATGTTTATGATAAAGTTCCAAAGCGTTTATTATGGTATAAATATGACGACTTCAGCAAAGCATCGGCAAATGACCGACTAAAATTCCTAAAATTTCCTTAAAAAGTGAAATAAATAATGGTTGTGTCTACGAAAACGTAATTTAACAAAACCAAAAAAACACAAATCATGCCGTCGAATATAAATGGCATTTCAGTATAGTTAAAAAAACAAACATCGTGTATTCCTCCATTCGGCGCCATGTCTCGATACAGCAGATCAATGGCGGCTTTTTGGGAGGAAGGTCCGGTAGAAGGCATCGCTCCGCCGCCGCTCATCGCCCAGCTCCCGCTGAAACCGGAATATCCGGTCCCGGAGCACCGAATACACCCCTAGACTCCCACGCCGCGATCAAGCGGACGCCCGGATGTTGGGGATTTCCGAGCCAGTCATACTTGCGCGCACGTTGTTCTCGATATACTTCCTGTGCAATCGTATTGCGACTAAAGTTATACTTCAAAAGAGCGTATCGAGGATAATTATTGTAAATAGTAACAAAATGACGTCGCGAGCGGGCCATTAATCATATCTAGCGGGCCAATATGAATAATATCGGCGCGCTTAGCCGAGCCAATTTTTCATTAATATGAAAATAATCGGATCACGCGGTGTAAACTGAACAAACGGCGTCCACATTCAGTCGAAGCAAAAAATCAACAAGTTATCGAACATAATTCGATTCTATATTACCACGTTCCACGCAATTATGATAATACAAATATCGAAACTGAAATTGAAACTCTGCTGCATCTCGTTTGAATCATATATCGAATAATAGTTGAGCATTGTTTTAGGGAGTCTTATTTTATGCTGCAATTCAAATATTCATATTGGTAATTAGCAATGTTAATGTACGTGTTTACATTTGAATATAGGGTGAATGCCATTGGTATGCCCCTATATTAAGGACATATTCAGAAAATTTTGCACCACGCTACTTCTTAATAGTAAAAATGTTTCGTGAAAAACGCTCCAGTGGGGATCGAACCGGCGACCTCCCGATCGCTAGGCGGACACCATATCCGCTACACCACTGCGACCTCACAAGGCATTGATGCTGATACTCAGTTGAAATAAGGAAACATTAAGAAGAGTCTGTTTAGTGTTTAAGGTTTAGCATTTCTTAAAAAGCCAAACTGTGTCAAACAATGTTACACACTGTGAAGCGTTGACTCTTGAATACATCTTTACTAGATTACATGAGCAGAATGATTTCACAATGTACGCGCATACGTACCTTTCACCACAGAATGAAATCCCGAACGCTTTGAGTCATACTGCAGGCTCATTCTGTCGGTCGTCGAATCTTCATCGCACCGAAAATATGGCGCAACAACATCTGGGAAATCTCGCTTTTGGAGCGCGTACATGGAATCCTGATCCCAATTTATAATATTGTTACCAAGATTTCGCAGCATTTCGTCATAGCCTCGTTTTTGTAAGTAGGTCTAGCAGTATTTCCCCAGCATCTCCAAAAAGGGTTCACGGGGAAGAACCTGGAATGCAAAAAAGAAATAATGTTTGATTGAGAAACCATTCAATCCCTATTAGAGAAACGCACTATAAAAATGCTCGATGTTTAAATAGACATTTTCTACCCATATCGCGTAATATCAGACCATTACTTTACGTGCTATATTCTATACACAATATGTACAACGTCTGTTTTCTCTGTTCTTGAAATACCTATAAAGCTTAGTCACAGGCACATTATACAGAGTCAACAAGACACTGAGATTTGTTAATAACTCACAAGAACATCAACAGTAAGCGAGATAATTATGGTGTCTGTGAGTTCCTCATTGTAGACAAACGTATTATCGAACTCCGACTCACACTTCGCTTGTTTTCTGATTTAATAAATTACAAAACAACAAACATGAGCAGCAACACGATTTTAAGTTAAATACAGAAGAACCATCACCATAAGCCATCAGCGGAACAGACAAGAAATGTGCATGTTTAATTTATGTTGTTCTACTATTTTGTAAGGCATTTTACCGATTTGATAATTTGTGTGATCAACCTAACAAGGCGTTATTAAACATCCGCTATACAACGTGCATTCTGATGTGATGTCGTTACCACGACTTCCACGACTAGCTACCACGTCACAACATCACCTTGTTGCTATGAATTATACAATTGTTTCCGAGGGTTAAATAAAAAGCAGCTGGAAGGAGTGGTTACCACATTAATTTAAACAGGGGAACATACCATATCTGTTCTACACATAAACGCACACATAATTATCTACCCATAAACAACGACAACGACATCAATTAAAGAATCATTACACAATCTTCTACTTGCACAATTTTCTTCTGTGCTGGCTCCCCGCTTTGCCTCTAAATTATGAAATCCCGCAGAATGATGTAGCAATGACCCTAATGAAACCAACACATCAGGAAGAACAAATTGTTACATGTAAGAAAACTTTTATTTAGCGCAGAAAACGCGGGAAAAAACGCGAAAATTAAGCTTAAAGTGTTCAAACATTTCTCTTTTTATATAAATACACTAAAACAGTCAAAGCTGATATGTGAGTTTGAAATATAATACTGATGCGTGTATACACTGTAAATATATTTACAGTGTGTAATATGAACAGTTTCCATAAAACGACAGTTAGTAACATAACGTATGTACATTATCTATCTCTTACCATTTCGATATTGATGTGAACAATTTTAAAAAGCAACTTACTAGAGTCAACCCTCTATATAGAGAATAACAGGTTACTGTCCCATCGTTTTGTAATATATCAGGCAAGGCTTAGAATAATATAACAGCGAGGCTTGCCGAGCCGTAATTTTATTCGTGCCGAGCTTGATATATTACAAAACGATGAGACAGTAACCTGGTTTTCTGTTTATCATACCATCTTTCCCTAAAATTCTTCAAAACAATCCATTTAGTATATTTAAAATGTACGGATCCCCGATGATTTTGCTGGTCCGGCTTTTACACGTTTACATATATGTAGTAAGGGCGTTCGAAAAGACGACACGAATAATCGCTTATTTTAAACATCGTATAGAGAAAACAGTTGTTTAAACTACGAAGGGAAATAGTACACCCGCTTTAATTATAAACATCTTGAATTGGAGATCAGGAATGAACTGCAGCGACAAATTTAATCGAAGAACACCCTGTACCGAATAGTTTGGAGACGCCATTTTGGAGATGTGTATTCAAATTGACATTTTGATGATGGTGTCAATATTGACATGAGCGTGTATAATCGTTTGTTTAAATAGTTGAGGATTAGCATACAGTTATCATTTGTCTTGACTTTCTGTGCAAAACTTGCAAGTGCAATTAATATATCGATATTTAATATGTATTGTCCATTTGATGACGTCATTTAACTTCTGTAGTGCGGGCTGTGGTGATTTTTTTAAAAATAAACGTTTTTGTGATTTATGACTTTAAACTAGAATAAAATATGTACGTTCTTGGTATCAAATTGTTTGTTTCGTTGAACCTGATTCATGTTATCAATGCGGTGGTATGATAAAGATATTTACATCGGTAACAGTACCCATTTTGTACAAGGGGATAATAACCGTTTTATTAATTTATCGGGATTAAACATGTTATATACTGGAGACCCATGCCCTCATAATTATGTGGCACAGATTTAAAAATCATCTGTGAAATTAAAATTTATGATCGAGTATTAACAAAAAAATTGAGTCATCGTTTTGTTGTTGTTTTTTTATTTCAATACAATAAGCTTCGACATTATTGTTGTACAGAACAATGCCTCCACTATATCTAACAGTGTTTTATGCTAGAAATTGCTTT